>NC_086009.1:8382500-8682500 GCF_030014385.1 Trichomycterus rosablanca | reverse complement strand
ATTACCCACCACCCAAAAATAATTGAAGGACAGCATGAAAGGGATGCTAACAAAGCATGCAGAGAAACAGATGGACTACAGTCAGTAATTGTAGAACTACAAAGAGCAAAATGATAAAATAGACAGTACGTGTAGAAACAAGGAGGTGGTTTTAATGTTATGGCTGATCAGTGTATGTAATAAAAAAGTAATAAGGCTAACACCTTATTACAGAGAAATTTAGTTAAACTAATAACAATTTTATAGCTACTTTTTATTGAGTTATTGCTATAATGAGAGCTGAATGAAATAGTCACTCAATGATCCACATGTTGAGTTCCATCCTGAATTCTTTGGCTCTTTTTTTTTCTATAATCCATCGTACATCTGCGATAATATCTCTCGTTCCTCTGCCTTCTATGAATCCAGCTTGCACATCTGGCAGTCTTTCAATGTATGGTTCCAGTTTATAGATTCCTGTGGTTTTCATTTTACTAGTGACCTCATCTTCCAGCGCTGGAGGTTCTTCTTTGTAGTTAAAATCAACAAAAGGAAATGATGTCTTATTTGTAGGGCTCTTTTGTGTATTTCTTCCAAACTTTTCCTGATCATTGTCTCAACAGTTATGATTTGATTTCGTTGCCTTTTCATTCCTTCCAGGTTTTTCTGGAATTCTTCTTTGATGACCTCTACTTTTTGAGCTCCATGTGCAGCGTAATACAGCAAGTTTTGTACATTATACCAAATTGTTTCATGTTATCGTATGCATCGTATATGGGGGTAAAACTCTCCTCCTTTGTTCACTTGGACCAGGCAGTTCTGATCATCCACAGGGTGCATTCCAATCACCCCAGTAGTTCCCTGTTCTGGACCACGACTAAGATTCCAAACCCGAGGAATGAAAGCGTTCAGTTCAAAGGGAACTTCAAACTGTGTAGGGAATAGTGAGTAATGGTTCATTACTACACAATAAGTTCACAGTAAAGTTTACCCATCAGTCATCACATGTTTTGCAAGTTAAGACAGCTGGCACATTCTCTGAGAGCAGCAAATGGCACGAGTGGGATTATGTTGGAATAATGTTTTAGTAATCTTTGCTGAAAACTACAAACAATGTAAAAGCAACCAGTGAACGTCCAGAAAAGCAGTTTAGCTCTTTTATTGTAAATAGCAAATCATGAGCAATACAACACAATGTAAACATGATAGCTAGATAGATAGATAGATAGATAGATAGATAGATAGATAGATAGATAGATAGATAGATAGATAGATAGATGTGTCATTGATTTCAAAAGAAATTAAAGGTATGGCTTGATGTATCGTTCCAGTTATAGATTCCCGTCCTTTCCTTTTTAGTAGTCTGTCACTGACCTCATCTTCAAGCGCTGAAGTTTCTTCTATATAGTTAACATCAACAAAAGGAAATGATGTCTTATTTGTAGAGCTCTTTTGTGTATTCCTTCAAAACTGTCATGTGTCCATTAGATCAAGTTTATTACACACATAATGTGCCCTGAATAGGATGGCGCGGTAGTAAAACAGACAATAAATGAATGAATAAAACACAGTAATGAACAGTTTATGATAGGGCAAAAGGAAAAAAATATAAACCAGACAGCAATGACCTGTGTGTGTGTGTGTGTGTGTGTGTGTGTGTGTGTGTGTGTGTTAATATTAATTCAGAAAACACTAAACACAAAACCCATGTAGCATAAACATTACAATTAATCTGGGGCGCAGTGTTCTAGAAAATATGCAAATATATTACAGCATTCATGTTGTTTCTACTCAAATTATGACTATTTGTTGCCATTAGGGAGAATAGCGAGAAGGTTAAAACAGTCGTGTAGGTTATTATAATAATGCACATAATCTGGGATGTATTAGCATGCAGTGCAGCTAGTAAGACACCCTAAGGACCCACGTGTATTTAGCTTTGGATATGTGCTGGCTTGAGTCATGCATGCATGATAGCCCTAAGGTGGCTTTTTTTGGAATACATTAACGTGACATAAAGCTGACACAGTGCAACAATAAATACACAGGGACAGTCATTCAAATTCAGACATGTAATACGTGGCCAAATAGTTCTATTTACTTGTAGATTTAATACAATGACTGAATAACTTGTCTCCGAGCCATCTGGGTGGTGCAGAGGTAAACAACGTTAGCCTACTATTGCTGGGATCTAGGGTTACAATCTACATACGTACATGATTGGCTGTGGGCGGGATGGCTGAGGTCCAACGATGGATTGGCGTCCTGCATTGCGCACCATTGATTCCAGGGAAAATCCTCACTGGATCCTGGCCAGCACAAGCAGTGTTAATTAGTCTTAATTATTAGTGCTTTTCAGTTTGTTTAGGACTATCTGTATTCTTTATTTTTAAAATGAAGCTTTGTTGTAAATTAGCTGTGAAAAGGCAGTTTGTTATTTGTAATTGCTCATATCTTGGGTTTTCCATGAGCATCTAACGCTGTAAGAATATATATTTTCACCTGGTTATCATCTCAAGCAAAGAGAATGAGAGATATCTCAGCAAGCAGGACTGTAATTTGTTTAGTTTCCAGCTTGTTCTTTCCAGCTTGTTCATCAGGGTCCTGCTGTGTTTTGGCAGTTTCCAGGTGCACATTTCATCCACTTATGCTAAGCTGCTCAAGTATAAAGCTTCTCTCTCTGTGTAGTTTAAATAGGACATATTTTTGCTTTATTAAGCAGATAAAACAGCTGATGGCCTAAGGTTGCATTCTGTGTACTCATGGCAAAATTCTAAATGGGGGAACAGATGATGAAGCCTGCTGAATCTGCAAATATGTGCTAATTATTAAATAAAAAAATATATATCGGCCAATCTGTTCTACTGTTTTTAAAATTTGCACCTGTTAAATCAGAACAGCATATGTTAAGGTCAGATACTGTTTGTTCTTCCAATTTATTCCAGAAATGTCCAGTGGGATTGGGGGCAGGCCACTGAAACTGTTGCCACCAGCAGTTGGAGTAGCTGAAACACCTAAACTCATTAATTAGTGGACGTCTCAGTCATTTTGGCCATACTGTGTATGTCGATACTGACTTGAGCAGCTGAGAACTGCATACATTTGCTGACCCCAATTCCTAAAAAACATAATTAAGATGAACTAGTGACAGACCTTCTCGCACTTTGACTGAATGTAGCCTAGTAGGTAGAGCTTTCGGACGTCAATCGAAAGGTCTGGGGTTTGAATGATGCTCTGCCATGCCATGCTGTACGGCTGACCCTGCGCTCTGACCCAAATTGTATTGAAAGGAGGAAAAGTTGATTTATCTTCATGTTAATACCCCTGGTTTTGATATAGGAGTGTATAAATGTATTAGAGCATAGCATTGCATTTAAATAACAATTATACCATCCAGTGTTGCCACTCCTTGGTTTTTGCGCTCAAGCGATTAAAATCTGCCTGCAATTTTATGGTCTACAACACGTCTTAAACTCAACCCCCCTCCAAGAGGCCACTTAAAAGGCAGAGAGCAATCACAGCAGGATACGTTACAATCGGCCTTTTGAGGGCCACCATAATGCAGATGTGGCCTTCTGTGAAAATGAGTCTGACACCCTTGGTCTAGAGTCATAAATAAGGAATGAAAAGCATACTACTACTAAATAATAACCTTTGGTTGTCGCTGGCCATTTCTACGAATACTGCACATTTACTTTTTTACTTACTTACATTTTCTTGGATGTGAGAACATGACGTCATGTTTTTAGCTGCTTTAGACTTCGACATTTTGGGCATTTTGACTAAGCAATTGCTAACTGAGTTGCCGTAGGATAGTGAGCAAATTAACCAGTAAACGTGAGGCGAATAAAAAATTTTAGATTGCTAAACACAAACCTTACATTTAAAATTTCACAGCAAATTGCATATCACACAAGAAAAGGCTCATTTTACAGTCCGGGAATTAGGTAGGGCATTAATCATGAGGGTCTGTAAAAAACCAATCATATCCAGAGCGACTTAGAAGTGCATGATGGTTCTCAGATTAAGTGCTTAGTAAAGAGATGCATCTTTAATCATCTTTTGAACACAGTGGGAGACTCAGTTTGTCCCACCACTTGGGTGCCAGTACAGAAAGAGCCTTGATGCCCGTCTACCTCGAGTTCTTGGTAGATGATCAAGACAAGCAAGACTATTGGCCTGAAGGTTGCATGGTACAGAGTGAGGTTTTATCAAAGGTAGCTTGGGGTAGGTCCATTTTTGGCTTCGTAGGTAAGCATCAGGTAAATCAGTGTTTTATACTGAATCTGGGCAGCTACAGGATGCCAGTGAAGAGAATGCAGCAGTGGGGTGATGTGACAGTGCTTAGGTTGGTTGAAAACCAGGCATGCCAAGACCTGCAAGCCCAGCAGCACCTTAGCCCCCACTCATCTGAGACCAGAAGTCAATCATGCTTATGTAGCCTATTTAAATATATATTTTTTATGCCACTTTATCCTGTTTAATAAATGTCGACCCTGTTAAACCCTTGATATAGTCCCAGAGTCCCAATAAGCACCAAGAAGTTATGAAAGCAATCACATTTAAATGTATCTAGTGCTAGTACATGTACTTTTGACCTTGTCAGTTTACAACATGGATATACAGTATAAAAACAGTTCTGTCATTCAATGCTCAGGTAGCCTGAGAAAACCCATATAGATCACGAGCGCAACATCAAGGATCTTCTAGCATGCACTGCTGTCAGCGTGGCACCATAAATAATGCAAAATGAAAAGGTTTCCTTGGAGAGCTAGTGTGAGCTGTCATCAGAAGACAATGTCATCAGCTATCAGGGTTACAAACATTTCAGCTGACAGGTCAGCTTGATTGGCTCATGTTATGTATGCTTGCGGGTGGGTGGGTGTTCTCTGGGTCTAAGTGATATATAGAAATATCAGAAATCATTTATTATAAGTAGATTCAGCTGATTTGTGCCAATCATGGTGATTAATGTAAACTGAAATAGATTAGCCAGAAAGTGCAATGTGGGTGAATGATGGATGCCATGTGGATTAAGCAGTGAAATACAGTATAGTTGAGTTCACTGTATATAATTAATTACATACACAGATCAGCCATAACATTAAAACCACCTCCAACAACATTTAGTGATGCTAACTAAGTCACAACACTTGTAGCCTTGACTTGTTTAGAGTTATGGATTTGCAGTATGACTGTTGTTATACAGTACAGTTTGAAAATGTTTTATGGGATGGTCTGTACTAAAATGACACATTACACATCCCTCAATGTTTTAAATGTTGTATCAACATGTATTTTCTATTATATTTTAATTAAAAACAACTATTGTGAGATTTATATTTACTTGTCCTGTTTGCATTACACATGAGACACCCGGTCCTTCTGTTAAAAAAGCAACAAAGGACATTTTAAATGAGTTGCTTTTTACTTGAGTAGATTTTTAGACTAGTAATTTTACTCGTACTTAAGTAAAAATTAATCAAAGTAGTATCAAAATAGTACTTTATCCACCATTGGTGGTTGGTGCATATGCAGTGGCGTAACTAGGAGCTCATGGACCCCAGTGCAAAAAAAAAATTTGGGCCCCCTCAACAAATACATATATAAATGCTGATCGCTGATCAGTATTAATTACTTAGAAGTTCATGTGGCGTGCCTTGCGCTCAGCAAAATCATGATACGAAAATATTGTATTTTAATAATAATGACCTGGTGAGTGCAGCCAATAGGGGGGCAGTTTCATGTCGTGGAGGACACCCCCCCCCCCCACACACCCCCACGCCACACCCCCGGCCATGGGCCCCAGTGCAACTGCACCCCCTGCCCCCCCGTTGTTATGCCCCTGTGCATATGGGTCATAAACCCTGCATATTAAAAATATTGGGAATCTAGAGTTCTTGGCACGCTCAGTAAAGATGGGTACAGAATAAAGAAAAATAGTTGTTATTGTGTTTAAAAACTATTAACTTGCCATTTATGACCTGTTTTACAAGGATATAAATATGTTAAAGCAACAGAGCCAGAACTGCTTAGTCATTTATCAACATGGGTGAAAAAAAATACACAAATTAATTCAGACAGGCTGACATTCATTAATCAGACAATGACTATGGAATAAAAGATGCCAATATTTACTGTCAGGGTAATAACTAAGAAAAACAATCAGAGCTGTAATGAACCTGTCTGACAGGGAATTCAAGTGTATTTTGCCCCCTACGAACAGTGAGAATTTGGAACAGTGGAATTTCTCCAAGGATTACTGTGAGGATTGTGATTTGCAGAGCTTGGTAGCATTTCTGAGGTCAGCGGGTTTCCAAATGTAAAATTATCCGGCATCACAATGCCAAAAATATCTGTAAGCATGCCAAAAGAAAGTCATTTCCCATTTCTAAGATTTGTAAGTGTCTTGAGATTGATAGAGGATGACAGGACGTTCATCAGAACCTGGAATTATGGTCAGATGAGATGAGGATAGAGAATAAATGTAGGTTTGGCTTCAAGAGAAGTGTGGTCATACAGAATCAAACCTAATCCTAGTAATAAGTATGATATGTGCTAATGAAGTAGTCAGAAAAAAACATTAATTAATTATTATTATCATTTTACCCGTCTTTACCAAGAATTCTAGAGCTGACTATAGATGCTCATTAGAGCTACTAATACAACTCAACTGTGTGTGTCCCCTGCAGCGCTAAGAGGTGCAACGGTAGCGAGGTGCACAAAGAGGCATTTGTTGAAAGGTTAGCTCTTGATTGCCATTTACAGTAATCTGCATAATTAGCCTGGCTTTTGGCCTTTTCCTCAAGCCTGCAGGTCCAGTCTTTAAATAGTACCTTAAAGAAGACTACTCAGGGTGCAGGAAACTGGCACGAATTACAGGACTCTGGAGAGCTTATGAGGCTTAGGGGTGTTGAGACATTTTGTAAAACACAGTACAAAGAAGAATTTGTGATTTGTTAAAGATTTCCAATTTCGTCACTGATTAACTTCATTGCATTTTGTAGATATGAACACATTTAGGATTTGGTTACAAGTACAGAGTGACGACACATGCATAAATGCTTGACATTGTATATTCAGTTTAAGTGAGGATTAGATAGATAGATGGATAGATGGATGGATGGATGTAATGGATGGATGGGTAGATGGATGGATGGATGGATGGGTAGATGGATAGATAGATGGATGGATAGATGGATAGATAGATGGATAGATGGATGGATGGATGGATGGATGGATGAATAGATATATGGACGGATAAATTGATGGATGGATGGATGGATGGATGGAAGATGATAGATAGATAGATGGATGGATGGATGGATGGATGGATGGATGAATGGAAGATAGATAGATGGATGGATGGATGGATGAATGGAAGATAGATAGATGGATGGATGGATGGATAGATAGATGGATGGATAATGGATGAATGGATGGATAGACAGACAGACAGATAGATGAATGATAGATGGATGGATGGATGGATAAATGTATGGATAGATCGATAGATAGATTTGCATATATGGTGTTATATCTATGAACATAGTACTATATGTCACGCTTGCACCAGTCAAGATTCACCAGTCAGTCCTGTGACTCAGCCAGCCAATCAGCACTTGATTGCTGGATCAGCCTCACCTGAGTTCTAACTCAGTTCAGCTGTGACCTCCTGTATATAAACCTGTCTGTTTGTTAAGCTAGTTGCGAAGTATTGCCCCATTTGAATAAGCATATAATATAATAAATACCGTGTCCACTCACTGTCTACTCTATTAGACACTCCTACCTAGTTGGTCCACATTGTAGATGTAAAGTCAGAGATGATCGTTCATCCATTATCAAGCTGCTGTTTGAGTTGGTCATCTTCTAGAACTTCATCAATGGTCACAGGACGCTGCCCACGGGGCGCTGTTGGCTGGATATTTTCGCTTGGTGGACTATTCTCAGTCCAGCACTGCTGTGTCTGATCCAATCATATCAGCACAACACACACTAACACACCACCACCATGTCAGTGTCACTGCAGTGCTGAGAATGACCCACCACCTAAATAATACCTGCTCTGTAGTGGTCCTGTGGGGGTCCTGACCATTGAAGAAAAGCATGAAATGGGGCTAACAAAGCATACAGAGACACAGATAGACTACAGTCAGTAATTGTAGAACTACAAAGCGCTTCTATATGGAAAGTGGAGCTGATGAAATGGACAGTGAGTGTAGAAACAAGGAGGTGGTTGTAATGTTATGCCTGATCGGTGTATATATATCAGATTTTTTTCAGCATAGACATGATAGTGCAGGGATGAGTCAGGGATCAATGTCTCCTCTATTACCCTGACTAAGGAGAAACTATCTGTCACAGCCACCATAAATTCAGGCACAAATGCATCACACACACTGATCAATGCCCGCTGTTCCACTAGTGACTGGCATAGAATGAGCTTCACAATGAGCATAGTAATGTAATAGTCGGTAAAATCGAATGCATTTTTCAAATAAAATAAAAAATTAGGGCAGTCTTGTTACGCTCTTTGTCAGTTTACAGATGTATTCCTACAGAGTAAAAAGGTAAAACAACCCAATGAACACATCTACCTCTATAACACTGTCTCAGCAGACTATCCTAATTTAATTTTCCTCTTTTCCTCTCAGTTGTCATCTTCCATTTACCATGTAGGTGCAATCCAAAACTAATAGCTTTTTCCCCTGCAGGAGTACACATTGAAACACAAAGCACTAATGAAATTACCCAAAGTGGGGAAAATCCCAAGGCATGTTGCTAAAAATATACCGCCCTGAGGCACAAGGCATATTAAATGTCTGTTGGTCACCCAGACAGTCCTGCAGTGACAGTTTTTAAAATTTGAAACATTGTTGGGGTAAAAACTTATATAATATAATTATATTAATGAAGCAGAATACAGAGACATAACCACATGTTGCTATATTAAAAGATAGAGTAACACTGGCAGAGGGTAAACATTTTTAGTATAAACATTATTATTATATATATTTGCAATTATTATCAGTTATATTATTATTATTTAAATTAGTGACTATAATTAGGTTAATTATTATAATAATAATAATTATTATTAGTAGTAGTAGTTAAATTATTATTATTATTATTATATTATTAATTTGCAATTACTATTAGTTTTTTTATTATTATTATTATTAATAGTAGTTAAATTATATTTGTTATTATTATTATTATTATTGGCTAAATTCTACTTCTTATTATTATTTAAATGATAGATTATTATTAGTTACCTTATTATTAATAGTAGTAGTTAAATTGTTTTTATTATTTTTATTATTATTATATAATATATCAAATAAATTATTATTATTAGTTAAATTATTATTGTTATTATAATTATTAGTAGTAGTTAAATTATTTTTATATTATTAAATAAATTAGCAATTACTATTAGTTTAATTATTATTATTATTATTATTATTATTATTTGTTAAATTATTCATATTCTTATTATTTAAATTAGCAATTATTATTAGGCAAATTATTATTAGTAGCAGTAGTAGTGGTTAAATTAATATTATTGTTATTATTATATAAATTAGCAATTACTATTAGTTAAATTATTATTATTCATTAAATTCTTCTCCTTATTATTGTTATTTAAATGAGCGATTATAATTGGTTAAATTATTATTATTAGGTTTTTATGCATTTTCTCCCTTTTTCTCATGATTTTTTTAGTGCGTCCAATTTTTACCCAATTCGTCGTGCTTCCTCTCTACTGATGCCGATCCCCGCTCTGATTGAGGAGAACGAAGCTAACCCACGCCCCCTCCGACACGTGGGCAGCAGCCATATGCATTTTGTCACCTACACTTTGACGAGTGCAATGCAGATCAGCACTGTGTACGGAGAGACACACCCTGATCAGTGCAGATGCCATCAATCAGCCAGCAGAGGTTGTAATTGCATCAGTTATGAGGTCCCTATCCGGCTCTCTTCGCTGGATGAACAACAGCCAAACGTTGTTCATATAGCCGCCCAGCCCAGCCAGATGGCAGAGCTGAGATTCAATACGATGTATTTGAATTCCCTGCCCCCTGAGCGGCTTAAATAAGTATTAATTATTATTCATTAATTATAATAAGGGAAGCCATTATATATACAATATGAAACCATAAGTCATTAGTCATTAGTGCAATGTTTAGAGAAGCAGCACAACTGCCAGCTCGCTGCTCTAACAAGATATGCCAGTAATTAACACATGCATGTGTGTGGGTGTGTGTCCTGTGTGGAGATGATTGAAATCATTTTTTACTTTGTAAAAGACCACATGGAGGTCAGAGCATCTTCAAAACTGCAGTTCTTGTGGGGTGTTCCCGGTCTGCAGTGGTCAGTATTTATCAAAAGTTGTCCAAGGAAGGTAGAGTGGTAAACCGGCAACAGGGTCATGGGCGGCCAAGGCTCATTGATGCACGTGGGGAGCGAAGGCTGGCCCGTGTGGTCCGATCCAACAGACGAGCTACTGTAGCTCAGATTGCTGAAGAAGTTAATGCTGGTTTTGATAGGAAGGCGTCAGAATACACAGTGTATCACAGTTTGTTGCGTATGGGGCTGCATAGCCGCAGACCAGTCAGGGTGCCCATGCTGACCCCTGTCCACCGCTGAAAGTGCCAACAGTGGGCACGTGAGCATCTGAACTGGACCATGGAGCAATGGAAGAAAGTGGCCTGGTATGATGAATCATTTCTTTTACATCACGTGGATGGCCGGGTGCGTGTGCGTCGCTTACCTGGGGAACACACGGCACCAGGATGAACTACGGAAAGAAGGCAAGCCGGCGGAGTCAGTATGATGCTTTGGGCAATGTTCTGCTGGGAAACCTTGGGTCCTGCCATCCATGTGTTAAATTCTGTTCCTACTTCGGTATGATGATTAACACTTATGATAATCTGACAGGATTATTTCAAAACAGTAATGACAGATTGTCATAATAATCTGTCACTTCTCATTTACAAAATCTCCATCAGTGAATCCTGGAAAGGCAGTTTAAATAGAAACCTGTCACCTTAGAGGATATCCAATCAAAAGTCTGGCGCAGTATTAGACGGCAGAGCCAAAGTAATTCAAGGAAACAGATGAAGAGAAATCCAAAGGTCAGGTGAAATGATGTTCCAACCTAGCAGATGAACGTTATACCAGTGACATTTGCGTCATAGTCGAATACAGCGGAAGGTTTGTTTCAATCATACACACACAGAAATGAAGGTACTGACATGTTCCTGAGCTTATGGCTGAGGTGGTATCCTCATGGGTATTTTACTCTTGGTATTGTTATGATCTTCATGATCTTTACGATCATAACAAAAGTACAGTTTTCATTTTTTGCTCTCAAGCCTTCATGGCAGACCTGTTTTTATTAGTTTTTAATAAATATCTGACTATATGAACAAACTTCCTTTTGGCGTAAGGCAGGGGTGTCCAAACTTTTCTTGTTGGGGGCCGCATTTAGAAAAAAACATTCAAAAAATTACTGTAAACGACACATCATTTTGATTTGAATGAGATTATTACACTCCGTTATTAAAGCAACTGTTTGCTGACGAATTAAACGTACACACTGTCCTCTGAAATTAGTGAAAACAAATCTCTATTAATGCAGGTGTATCGTCCTTATACTGTAGTTTCGATTTATCAGAAAAAGAGATGTGAAGTCCTTAGACCTGTAGGCCAATTTATTTAATTTCTAAAATACCTTATGGGCGATTTTAGAAAGAGCGACGGGCCACAAATGGCCCGCGGGCTGGCGTAAGGTATGAGTTTGGGTTTTCTTCCCAACCTTGGCAAAGAGATCACTGTTCCATATACTTGGCAATGGGTGCAGTCAAAATAGTTCTATATATTTATTTATTATTTATTAGGATTTTAATGTCATGTTTTACACACTTTTACATTCTTGACAGAACAGATGATTTGTATGTTTTTGGACTGTGGGAGGAGCTCACTGAGGAAACCCACGCAGACACGGAGAGAACATGCAAACAGTTCACAGTCCACACAGTCTGCTACTTAATGTGTCACAAATTTCCTAGTTTCATAATGCCCCTGTCCTAACTTTTTTATTTTTATTTGTTGCAAACATTAACAAGGGATTAGAATACGTGTATATTCACAAACATATCTGTTTTATTTTCATTTTAATTACTGTCCTAACTTTTTTTAAATCTGCCTTATGAGTTTGATGTCTAATTAGAATTTCCTCTACTTGGTAGGCCACAAGGCGGTTCCCTAGGTTTTTAAATACACAGACCAGGCATAACATTATGACCACCTTCCTAATATTGTGTTGGTCGCCCTTTTGCTGCCAAAACAGCCCTGCAACTGTGATGCACTGTGTATTCTGACACATTTCTATCAGAACCAGCATTAACTTCTTCAGCAATTTGAGCTACAGCATCTCGTCTGTTGGAGCCTTCGCTCCTCACGTGCATCAGTGAGCCTTGGCCGCCCATGACCCTGTCGCCGGTTTACCACTGTTCCTTCCTTGGACCACTTTTAATACATACTGACCACTGCAAACCGGGAACACCCCACAAGAGCTGCAGTTTTGGAGATGCTCTGACCCAGTCATCTAGCCATCACAATTTGGCCCTTGTCAAACTCGCTCAGATCCTTACGCCCGCCCATTTTTCCTGCTTCTAACACATCAACTTTGAGGATAAAATGTTCACTTCTTGTCTAATATATCCACCCACTAATAGGTGCCGTGATGAAGAGATAATCGGTGTTATACACGTCACCTGTCAGTGGTCATAATGTTATGCCTTGTCAATGTATATCTGTTTTAAATTGTAATTTACTTACCGTCCCAACTTACTGCTTGCCTGAAATGTGTAAGTGTATTTAAATGTCTAGATTTCTAGCAGTTAAAACACTCGTCTGTTATTGATATCCTCCCACTCAGAAATCACCTATCTTTTACATTACGTTACCCTTATAACACCCACGATGCTAATTGTGACATTTTTCACTTCTTTTGCTGTTGTATCATCTCCGTTATCATTATTACACCCAACAGTAATTGGTTCACAGATGTAACGCACTCCTCCTTCCACTTATGTTATAAAATCCACTCCACTGCTCTCTCATGTGACCTCCATCTGATTCCAGCAGTGTCGTGTGCAATAATAAATCCATGAAAGTTGCCCCATCAGGGCCCACATGAAAATTGAGGTAATCAATCAGAGAGAGATTATGGAGATAGCGTAGTAGGTTTCAGCAAGGCTATTTGAATAGTTTTGGATTAGCCTAAAATTGCTATCCATCATGTTTTAGTATGCAAATGAAGGATGGGAAACGGAGAGTAGGGGCATATATCTCTTTCTTTTTAATATCACTTGTTCTCTAGTAACAGTTTTACGCTGGTCAGTGTTGCAAAATAAATTGATCCAGAGGTGTAAACAGTCATGAACTGGCACAGTACACTATTTTCTTTTATATATATATAGGTATATATAAAATATAGCCGTATGCATTTTGTCACCTACACTTTGACGAGTGCAATGCGGATCAGCACTGTGTACGGAGAGACACATCCTGACAGCACTCTTTCCTCATCTATGTGCAGGCGCCATCAATCAGGCAGCAGAGGTCGTAATTACATTAGTTATGAGAGAGTCCCTATCCGGCTTTAATATCCCACCCCTATCTGAACAACAGGCCAATCGTTGTTCATGTGGCTGCTCACAACTTACAGGAGTTAAAGGATCTGCTGCTGACATCTTGGTTACAGATACCACAGCACACCTTCAGAGGTCTAGTGGAGTCCATGCCTCCACCAAAGGAATACCTGATGCTCTTTATATACTGTATAATCTATATATTTTACAATGCCCTTCTCATATGAACACTGGCTCTTAAGGTGCTCCCCATGTTTCCTTAAATTTTACATATCAGAATGCTAATTGTAAAAGCTTATCTATAGCTATTTATGCAACAAGACTATAAACATTACAAGCCAATACATGCCGTTAGGTGGCAATCAACCTACTACACTGATCTCTGAGTCATTGCCATTGTCATTTTGAGAGTCATTCATATCCTGTACGTCCACTATAAATCACTAAATCACAAATGCATCCAGAATGAATATTAAAGCTGTTTTTGTATCACAGGCTTCCTTGACCCACATTAGCTGATTCAGCGCTCCGGACCTGAAGCTATTACTTTCCACCAAAACCTGGCACACTTGATGTGAAATCTGCTGGGAGAACTTGAGCATGGCAAATGTAAACACGATCCATTATCCACGGTGCAAGTAAGTGCATGCTGTGTAAAAGAAAGTGCATTTTAAGTCAAGTCAATTTTATTTATATAGCGCTTTTTACAATAGACATTGTCTCAAAGCAACTTTACAAAATCCAGGACCAACAGATACAAAAACATCTGTTGAGCAAGCCGAGGGCGACTGTGGCAAGGAAAAACTCCCTGAAAAATACAGGCAGCCCATCCTTCTTGGGTGGTCTGGAGGATACTTTAAATAAATAGGATTTAAACAAATCACACAAACACAGAATTAAATGAACTAAAAGTTATAACTGGCAATAAATAAATGAATAAATAAATAAATAAATAATAATAATAGAGTTGTTATTCGGTCTAGTCTTCAATAAAGTCTGTAGTGAGTTCTTGTCATTCTTGGTGCAATTACTCCAGACCCGTCACATCCGGCAGGAGCAGCATCGTTGGCACTGCAGTCTCGACTTCAATCCTTAACCTCGGCGGGTAAACAGGTTTCCATCAGAATGCCCTTGGGGTAAAACAATAGAGAATGTAGTTATTAATGTACAATGCTAGACATTTCTGTCTCTTTAGTGACAGGCTCAGTTTCTAACAACAATGTAACTAAAACACTATATGGCCAAAATATATAGAGTCCTGATAATAGACTAGATGTTCCTTTTAAATCTGATAGTACACTCTCTTTGCGGCTATAACAGTCTTTACTTTAGTACTTTATTAAAGTGTCTCTGTGGAAATTTGTGCCTAATCAGTAAAAAGAGGAGTGTGAGATCAGAAATTGATTACCACAGATGTTCCAGTTCATCACTGTCTGGTTGAGGCCATGGTTCTACCCTCATTTAAGACCAAACGTTATTGACCTTGCTTGTGGACAAGGGAACTGTCATTTTCTCCCCTTTATTCCCGACCTTTAGCGCGTCCAATTGCCCGATTGCATTCTCCACTAATGCCGATCCCCGCTCTGATTGAGGAGAATGAAGCTAACCCGCGCCTCTTCGACACGTGGGCAGCAGCCGTATGCATTTTCTCACCTGCACTAGGCGAGCGCTAATGCGGATCAGCACTGTGTACGGAGAGACACACCCTGATCAACGCACTCCTTCCCCGCCCCTGTACAGGCACCATCACAGGACATAGTTGCATCAGTTACGAGGAGACCCGCTCCGGCTCACTGCTACCCCCCCTTATATGAACAACAGGCCAATTGTTGTTCATGTGGCCGCTCAGCCCAGCCGGATGGCAGAGCTGAGATTCGATACGATGTATTCGAGATTCCAGCTCCGGTGCGCCACCTGAACGGCCATTAAGTGCATTTTAATGTATTAAATGTATTTAATTATATTTAACTTTTTGTAATGACTTTTGTAATGATTTTGCTGCTGCAGCCCCACCCTGACTAAGGAAAGCTGTAGACCATCACACACCCCCTTCGACACACTCACAGTTGCTGACCGTGTTAATTTTTCACCTGGCAAAAATGGGTTCTTACAGAAAGCAATATTCACACATCTATAAATTTAGCATCTATTGTGCAGACCAGCGGTAGAGGCCACAATGGCTGCAGAAATGAGGAACTCATCTGGTCATCTCCCTTTAGACACAGCCAATCATGTCTGTGTGGACACCAGACCGGTCGATGGCCCATGTGTCACCCATGCACCCTTAATATTATAAGCCTGTAAGTGTTATGACACATAAAGTGTCACATTCTTTCTGTTTTTAGCCCTTTAAATTACAACCCCAATTCCAAAAAAGTTAGGGCGCTGTGTACAGTGTAAATAATTGTAAATAAAACAGAATGCACTGATTTGCATGTCTCATAAACCCATATTATTATTTTTTTTTTTTTGTATTTTACCCCTTTGTCTCCCACTTTTAGCACATCCAATTTCTACCCGTCAATCATCCTCTCACTTATGCTGGTCCCTGCTTCCGATTGGGGAGGACGAGGCTGCTCCACGCCCCCTCCGAGACGTGCACAGCAATCGAACGTCCTATCACCCACACTTGACGAGCGCAGTGTGGTACGGCGCTGTGCGCGGAGGGCCACACCCCCTACCGCACTCCTTCCTCATCTCCGTGCAGGCACCACCAACCAGCCAGCAAAGGTCGTAATCGCACTAGTCTGAGAGAGAGACCCCATTCGTCTTTTAGTCCCGCCCCCTATCTGAACAACCTGCCAATCGTTTTTCATGTAGCCACTTAGCCTTCAGAGGCAGAGCTGGATTCGATACGATGTATTCGAGATCCAGCTCTGGATGCAGCGTGTGTTTTTAGCGCTACGCCACCTGAGCGGCTATAAACCCATATTTTATTCACATTAGAACATAGAACACATATCAGATGTTGAAAGTGAGACATTTTACCACTCATTTAGAACGTCATTAAGAAAAAGCTGGGACAGGGGCAATGAAAGGCTGGAAAAGTAAGTGGTACTAGAAGAAAACAGCAAAGCAAGCAATAACTGGGTATAATAATAATAATAATAATAATAATAATAATAATCAATTTTATTCATGGCGCCTTTCAACACACTCAAGGACACCTTACAAAAGCAAGAAAGTAACAGACATCAATAAACCATTAAAATCACTGTTAAACAAATATTGGGGTAGTAGTACCAATCAAGTTTGAAAGATTAGTAGTAGGCTAGCTTGAACAGGTGAGTTTTAAGTTGGGATTTAAAAGTAGAGAAACAATCAATAGTACGGATATGGATTGGGAGAGTGTTCTAGAGAGAAGGGGCAGACTGGCTAAAAGCCCTCGCACTTATAGTCGACAGGCGGACAGAAGGAATAGAAAGCTGGAAGGCTGAGGAAGACCTAAGAATGCGGGTGGGATTGTAGAATTGGAGTAAATCGGAGATGTAAGAAGGTGCTAGACCATGTAGAGCTTTGAATGTGAATAATAAGATCTTAAAGTGTATGCGATAATTTACAGGGAGCCAGTGAAGCTCTCTGAGAACTGGAGTGATGTGTTTAGTTGAGGGTGACCTAGAGATAATCCGTGCAGCGGAGTGTTGGACCAGTTGGAGTTTTTGTAATGATTTTTGAGGTAAGCCGAATAGGATTGAATTAAATTAGTCAATTCGGGATGTTACCAGCGCATGGACGAGAATGGCAGTACTTGTTTGACTGAGGAACGGGCGTAGGCGGTTGATATTTCTTAAGTGGAAGTAGGCAGATCGTGTAATGTTATTGATGTGTGCTTTGAAAGAAAGATGACTGTCAAGAACAACACCCAGGCTTTTAACCTGGGAAGAAGGCGAAATGACAGAGTTTTTCAAAGTAAACAATTGGCTTTTGGCGAGAGTGGTCTTAGTTCCTACAAGGAGAATTTCGGTTTTATCTATATTAACCTTAAAGAAGTTTTTAGAGAACCAGTTTTTAGTTTCGTCTAAGCAGTCAGATAGGGTAGAAGGTGGGAGGAAAGCATTAGGTTTAGTGGATAAGTACGTATAGCATAACAGAGGAATTGGATTTTATGTTTCCTAAATATTTGACCAACAGGTAGAAGGTAAATTATAAATAAGAGAGGTCCTAGAACAGAGCCCTGTGGGACACCACAAACAATGTTTGAGTTGAACGAACTGGCTGTGACCATTAATATAGGAGGAAAACCATGCAAAAACAGTATCTCCCATCCATGGCATGCTCCCATCCAGACAACGTCTCTTTCAGGGAAGGCCTTGCATATTTCAGACAATAAGACAATGCCTAACCACATACTGCATGGCTTCGTGGAGGAAGAGTCCGGGTGCTGAACTGGCCTGCCAGAAGTCCAGACCTTTGACCAATAGAAAACATTTGGCACATCATGAAACAAGGATTGGAATCTTACACCAGACAAGAGTGGGCCATTTCTCTTCCAAAACTCCAGCTATTGGTCTCCTCACTTGCCAGATGTTTACAGACTGTTGGTAAAAAAGGAAAGGATGGCTCTGTCCCAATTTTTTGAGATGCGTTGCTGCCATCAAGTTCTAAACGAGTTAATATTTTTCATTAAATGGTAAAATGTTTCACTATCAACATGTGTGTGTTTGCATTCTGTTTTTATTTTAATTTATTTACATCATACACAGCACCCCAACTGTTTTGGAATTGGGATTGTACGTCCTCTAAATCTTTAAAGGATTGAAAGGATCCATTTTTACTAGATGACTTGATTGTACAGCATACCTTAATGCAGTGGGATTAAATGAGATGGCTGCCATCTGTGAGCCTCTCAGCTTCTTCCTGTGCCAAAAGGTGGGTTCTATACCATTAACTGATTGCTTATACATGATGCTGAGGTTTTACATCACTTTCTGGAGGATGCCATTTATCTTACTAACTTTGGCTTTTATAGAGCTGAGTCACTGCTCAGGTCACCTCTGATCTCGACCATATGGTGCTTAGAAATTGGATCTTGGCATGGACTTTAAAAAAAGGAAAGGACATTATGGAGCAAAGTTTAAGGTGGTAGAGTGGGTGGCAAACAACAATGTGTCCTGGGTACCTTGGTTTGTTCCTTGTCTCCTTTCTGTGATGTTCCTCCACCCAAGACAAAGCAGATAAAGCATCACAACCTCCTCTCCTCTCCTTCTTTCTACACTCACTGCCCATTTTATCAGCTCCACTTAACCATATAAAAGCACTTTGTAGTTCTACAAATACTGACTGTAGTCCATCTGTTTCTCTGCATGCTTTTTTTTAGCCTGCGTTCACCCTGTTCTTCAATGGTCAGGACCCCCCACAGGGCCACCACAGAGCAGGTATTATTTAGGTGGTGGATCATTCTCAGCACTGCAGTGACACTGACATGGTGGTGGTGTGTTAGTGTGGGTTGTGCTGGTATGGTACCGTGTCCCACACTCCTACCTAGTTGGTCCACCTTGTAGATGTAAAGTCAGAGACGATCGCTCATCTATTGCTGCTGTTTAAGTTGGTCATCTTCTAGACCTTCATCAGTGGTCACAGGACGCTGCCCACGGGGTGCTGTTGGCTTGATGTTTTTGGTTGGTGGACTATTCTCAGTCCAGCAGTGACAGTGATGTGTTTAAAAACTCCATCAGCATTGTCCACTCATACCAGCACAACACACCACCACCATGTCAGTGTCAGTGCAGTGCTGAGAATGATCCACCACCTAAATAATACCTGCTCTGTAGTGGTCCTGGGAGAGTCCTGACCATTGAAGAACAGCATGAAAGGGAGCTAACAAAGCATGCAGAGAAACAGATGGACTGTTTCAGTAATTGTAGAACTATAAAAGGGCTTCTATATGGTAAGTGGAGCTGATAAAATGGACAGTGAGTGTAGAAACAAGAAGGTGGTTTTAATGCTATGGCTGATCAGTTTATTTACTAGTGTAAACCTATGGGACGTTAGAGTGTTAGAGTAGCCAATATACAGTATCTTCTGCATGAGTGACTATTTTAGACATCACTTGGGTGCTAGAACAGAAAAGAGCCTCGATGCTTGTCTTCCTTGAGTTCTGGGTGGAAGATCAAGATGAGCGAGACAAGTGGCTTGAAGCTTGCGTGTTACAGAGTGGGGTTCTCTAAGGTAGCTTGGGGCTGGTCCATTGTTGGCTGTGTAGGGAACTACGGGAAGCCAGTGAAGAGAACGCAGCAGTTGGGTGATGTTGTGGTGTTAAGGTTGGTTGAATACCAGGCGGACTGCTGCATTGTGAATGAGTTGCAGGGGTTCAATAGTGGACATGGGGGCGCCTGCCTGGAGGGAGTTGCAGTAGTCCAGCCCTGAGATTTTAAGTGACTGGACAAGAATCTGGACAAGCCGATCAACTATCTGCTAGGTTGCATCTATTGAATAAATCCATCCCCCTTCTTTAATGTACCATCCAAAGCCACACCCCAAACATCCCTTACATCTATTACATATATTCCATCTAAATGAATCTGTTGCTACCGGTTCAATGAAATCTCAAGAGGGTTTATATAAAGCATCGCGCTTTTTCACAGGCAAGCAAGCATTAGATTGCTTTGGGCTTCGACGCTGCCGTGCAAGAGAAGTAATTTCATGTTTGATCATGTCAAACCGCGCGGCACGGTGGCTCAGTGGGTAGCGCTGTCGCCTCACAGCAAGAAGGTCCTGGTGTAATCCCCAGGCGGGGCGGTCCGTGTCCTTTCTATGTGGAGTTTGCATGTTCTCCCCGTGTCTGCGTGGGTTTCCTCCGGGAGCTCCGGTTTCCTCCCACAGTCCAAAAACATGCAGTCAGGTTAATTGGAGACACTGAATTGCCCTATAGGCTAAACCCAAGACATTTCATGTTTTGTCTGCAGTGCCTGCAGCACATTCCAAAAAAAGTTGGGACGGGGGCAGTTTAGAGCTTGTAATGAGGTAAAAAAACTAAATAATAATGTGATTCCAAACAGGTGATTGTAATCATGGTTTGGTACAAAAGTAGCATCCAGGAGTCTTTGATGAGCAAAGATGATCAGAGGATCTCCAGTTTGTCCACAAATGTGTGAGAAAATGATTGAAATGTTTAAAAACAATGAAGGGATTTGCATATTTCTCCCTCTACAGTGCATAATATCATTAAACCATTCAAGGAATCGGGAGGAATTGCAGTGTGTAAAGGCCAAGGGTGCAAGCTTAAGCTGAACGTCCGTGATCTTCGATCCCTCAGACGGCACTGCATCAAGAACCGCCACTCAACAATAGCTGATATAACCACATGGGTGAGAGATTACTTTGGCAAACTTTTGTCGAGCACTACAATACAGAGTTACATGCACAAATGTCACTTAAAACTTTACTGTGCAAAAACAAAGCCTTATGTTAACCATCTCCAGAAGCGGCGTCGACTTCTCTGGGCTCTGAGGCATCTAGGATGGACCATTACACAGTGGAAACGTGTATTGTGGTCAGATGAATCAGCATAACATGTCTTTTTTTGAAAAAAATGGACATCGTGTGCTCTGGACCAAATATGAAAAGGACCATCCAGACTGTTATCAGGAACAAGTCAAAAAGCCAGGGTCTGTCATGGTATGGGGCTGTGTCAGTGCACTTGGCAAACGTAATTTACACTTCTGTGATGCAGCATTAATGCAGAAAAGTACATTGAGATCTTAGAGCAACATGTGCTGCCTTCAAGACGTCATCTTTTCCAGATGTCCATGCATTTTTCAACAATACAATGCAAAACCACATGCTGCACACATTACAAAGGCATGGCTGAGGAAGAACAGGGTACGGGTACTGGACTGGCCTGCTTTTTTTCTGCTACTTTTTCTCATCTCTACATCCCCCAGTGAGTATCAATCAGATCCCAGACCAAATCCATTCTGTCAGAATGCTGCCTTACGTCGTCTGCACACTAAGGCCGCCAAACTTTATGCCCTCGTCCATCATGCCCACATTTCTTACTGCACCTATCCGCTCCTCTGTAGCCTTATTTATGGATCTGGCAAAAGTCATCCGCTGGTGTCTGGCTGCTGTCTGCCTCTCTCTGGGTCTTAAAGTGAAACTAAAATGGTAAATCTTCTGTCAGCTAGCATTTATTCTTTGCTTACATGTATAACATTTGTATGAAATGCTGATTTTTAATTATTTAATTATAATTAATATGGGCCATATTTAGAGATGCTGACCTTAGTCTACAAGATCTATTAATTATCATAAGCTAAAACTTTAGGACTTACCAACTTATATGTTGTAAATATAGTTCTGATCGGAGATGTTCACAAGTCACAAAATACGAGTCCGAGTCAAGTCACAAGTGTTTAGGCTAGAGTCCGAGTCAAGGCCCGAGTCTTTGGGCTAGAGTCGGAGTCAAGTCTCGAGTCTTTAGGCTAGAGTCGGAGTCAAGTTACGAGTCTTTAGGCTAGAGTCCGAGTCAAGTCACGAGTCTTTAGACTAGAGTCCAAGTCAAGTCACGAGTCTTTGGGCTAGAGTCCAAGTCAAGTCACGAGTCTTTAGGCTAGAGTCCGAGTCAAGTCACAAGTCTTTAGGCTAGAGTCCGAGTCAAGTCACAAGTCTTTAGGCTAGAGTCCAAGTCAAGTCACGAGTCTTTAGGCTAGGGTCCGAGTCAAGTCACAAGTCTTTAGGCTAGGGTCCGAGTCAAGTCACGAGTCTTTAGGCTAGAGTCGGAGTCAAGTTACGAGTCTTTAGGCTAGAGTCCGAGTCAAGTCACAAGTCTTTAAATTAGAGTCCAATCAAGACACAAGTCTTTAAATTAGAGTCCAAGTCAAGTCACGAGTCAATATAATATACACAAAACATATATTGGAAATGTAGTGTATAAATAAACAAATAATATGTATGTTCAAATAAAAACAACAACAAATTAGCGACTGTATTTTGCTCTTTTACTTAGTGCCTTTACTTTCCTAGTCATTGTGCAAATGAATGTAATTTCTGTAACAAGAAGGTACCAGTTAAAAGCTTAAACTGATACGTTTTGTTTTCATTGCAAAAGAAAAGCGCACGATAAATCACGGCACAGCGGCCAAAATCCAAAACACAGAAAAAAAAAATCATAACCACTGCTTACCTTAGCTTATGTTCTTCCTGATGCTATTAAATTTATAACTGTGTGTTGTCCCAAACAAATGTGTGCTTATAATTAAAAAACCTCCAAACTTTTCTCGGTTGTGAAGTAAAACACTAACTCGTTAGAAAGCCAATCGAGCGTTTTAAGTGATCCACCATTCCACCATTTTAAGTGAGATTCCAATCCAAAGGTAACGAAAATGTTCAAATGAAGTGAACTTCAAACTACGTTGGAAGCTGGCTGTAACATTTACCCATTGCGTGCGTTGCGGGTTAAGACGACTGGAGCATTATTAGAGAGCAGAATATTTATAATAATAATAATTATATATATATATATATATATATATATATATATACAGTATATATATATATATATATATATATATATATATAAATATATAATTGTCAAACGTAACTAATGTTAACACATGCTGACGCTAGGGACTCTTGTTTACATTGTCACTTTTTGGCGAGTCATGAGTCGAGTCAGAGTCATTTGAAATGAGTCCGAGTCGAGTCTGAAGTCGCTGTGTGTGCGACTTACGTGCAACCATATATATATATATATATATATATATATATATATATATATATATATATAAATAACACACATTTCTTTATACGCTTACATTTATGGATGAGTCACATGACAATGTGGGCCGAGGTTCAAACCAGGTTTTAATAACATGGTTTTGCTTCCACATAATAACCGCTCAATGCTGCTCAATTCTCATTAGATTTGTGTTGTCGTGGATGCTGCCTGGTGACGATGTCTCACAAAAGCTTTTTGTGTCCTAACATCAAAGCAGGGATCTGTTTAATCAACCTACACGCGATCAGGTGACGCATGTCTGCTGAGGCTGAAAATATTATTTATAGGATACAAACACACATAAAATCTTGCTGGAGCAGGGTGGGTCGTTAGTTTGTGCCCCATACTTCAGCAAATATAGAATATGAACCCAGCAGCAGTTACTTCAGATTTCAGGTTGCATTTTTAGATGCAGTGGTGGACTTTGTTAAGTGACAACGGTTTTCTAAAGTACTCCCGAACCCATTTGGCTATATTCAACACAGCAGCATGACAGAGTCATGGAAAAAAGTGGTGAGAACTGGATTAAAGAAGATTTGGATTTAACAGTATGTGAGCTGAAGAACAACAGACAGATCTGTGACCTTCCTTTTACAACCCCAAATCAGAAAAAGATGGGACAGTATGGAAAATGCAAATAAAATAAAAATGCAGTGTTCCTTACATTTACTTTGACTTTTATTTGATTGCAGACAGTTTCAGCCCAATATATTTCATGTTTTGTCTGCTTAACTTCATTTCATTTGTTAATATACATCCATTCCTGCATTTCAGGCCTGCAACACATTTCAAAAAAAGTTGGGACGGGGGCAATTTAGGGCTAGTAATGAGGTGATTCCAAACAGGTGATGTCAACAGGTGATTGTAATCATGGTTTGGTACAAAAGCAGCATCCAGGAAAGGCTGAGTCTTTGATGAGCAAAGATGATCAGAGGATCTCCAGTTTGTCCACAAATGTGTGAAAAAATTATTGAAATGTTTAAAAACAATGAACCTCAAAGCAAGATTGGAAGGGATTTGCATATTTCTCCCTCTACAGTGCATAATATCATTAAACAATTCAAAGAATCAGGAGGAATTTCAGTGCGTAAAGGCCAAGGGTGCAAGCTTAAGCTGAACGCCCGTGATCTTCCATCCCTCAGACGGCACTGCATCAAGAACCGCCACTCAACTGGACTGGCCTGCCTGCAGTCCTGACCTGTCCCCAATATAGAATGTGTGGAGAAATGCGACAATGACGACCCCGTACTGTTGTACAATAAAAATAAAAGCTGAAACACTAAATCGCTTGGTATCCTCGGTGCCAAAACGTCTTTTTAAGTGTGGTGAAAAGGAATGGCAACATTACAAAGTGGTAAATGCTTTACTGTCCCAAATGTTTTTGGAATGTGTTGAAGGCCGGAAATGCAGGAATGGATGTGTATTAATAAATGAAGTTGAGCAAACAAAAAAAAGGAAATATCTCAGGTTCATTCTGTCTGCAATCAAATACAAATAAAAGTAAATGTAAATAAAAGTAAATGTAAGAAACTCTGTTTTTTTTTTTTTTTTTTTTTGCATTTTCCATACTGTCCCAACTTTTTTTCTGATTTGGGGTTGTACAAAAAATCTAACTACAATACAGTGTTATACGTTACATCTCCAGCCTTCCCTGGTTCCCAGAGCACATGGACTTTTGTTTATTGTTTGCTCCATGCCTCCCTTGTCTCCGCCCCTGCCTCGTGATCTGCCCTCCCTTTAATCATGATCACCTGTTCCTTGTTGTGTAATCATTGCTATAGCACAGCTTAGCCCTGAGCCATCCTGGTTGTAGCCTGACCTTGAGATCTATGTTCTTTGTAAGTTAGCCTTAGCCCATGTGCTATGTTATAGTCTGATCTAGATATCCATGTTTCCTGTACTAGCCTGACTTAGTAGAATCTTAATGCTTGTCTGTCTTCTCATGGTGTCTTGCCACTCATGTTCTTGTTGGCTTAGGTTCAGCTTAGGGTTCATGTTTGTTTAGGGATTGATTATGAACATTTCCAAGTCTTAATTAGCATTGTGATAGCATTGCTGTTAGCTCGTGATAGCATTAGCCTTTAGCCTTGTTATCCATGTTTATTCTGTAGCTTCCTTGTGTTCAGAGTGTGTATTGTTGAGTGCTCACCTTGTTCCTTGTTTTGTAGCTGTATATTTTAGTATGTTAATATATTACTGATGTAAATTTCTAGGCCTGGAGTTCCAAAATATAATTCTAAAATACTACAGTATATACAAGACTTCAAGGCATAAAAGTGTCCCTTTGTGGCTTTATTAGTTTGCTTAACTATTTTACATTTTTACTTGCTAAAGCAGAGATGTTCACAAAAGTCACAAAATAAAAGTCAGAGTCGAGTCACGAGTCTTTAGGCTAGAGTCCGAGTCGAGTCACGAGTCAATAGAATCTACACAAAACATATATCGGAAATGTAGCGTAGAAATAAACAAATATGTAAGTTCAGATAAAAAAACAGATTAGCGACTGTATTTTGCCATTTTACTTGGTGCCTTTACTTTCCTAGTCATTGTGCAAATGAATGTAATTTCTGTAACAAGAAAGTACTAGTTAAAAGCTTAAACTTATATGTTTTGTTTTCATTGCAAATTGTGGCACAAAAAATCCATAACCACTGCTTACCTTAGCTTATGTTCTTCCAGATATAAATTTATAAGCATGTGTCCTATTAGGAATATAATCTGTTAGTTTGTAAATGTGCTTATAATTAAACACCTCCAAACTTTTCCCGGTTGTGAAGTAAAACACTAACTCATTAGAAAGCCAATCAAACGTTTCATTGACACGTCATCTGTGTGACGCAAACTGAATAAATGCAAATAACAGCATTTCTTACTAACAATTAAAATCAGAAGGTCTGATTGGCTCAGAAAGCGGTTCTTACAATCATTAGCGCCAATTCTGTAGGAGCGTTTCATTCACATTATCTGTTACTGTGAAGTGCACTACGTAGGGTATTCCACCATATTGAGTAGGGAGCGACGCTTCATCACTAAGCCGGTTTAGCCATTGCGTGCGTTGTGGGTTAAGACGACCGGAGCGTTATTAGAGAGCAGAAAATGACAATCAGAATGATGTCGGATCGTATACACATATATATAACTGTCACACGTAACTAATGCTGCTGACTTTTGTTGTCCACAAGTCATTTTATGCGAGTCACGAGTCGAGTCCGAGTCATTTGAAACGAGTCCGAGTCGAGTCTGAAGTCGCTTTGTGTGCTCCACACTATCCCAGATATAACCAACAGCATGTTTCAAAAATAGGCAAAGGGCGGCACGGTGGCTCAGTGGCTACCCTAATTGGATAAGCGGTTAAGAGAGTGAGTGAGTGAGTGTATTCAAATATTCAAGAAAAATCTAAATTGGGAGTTTTAAACTTATAAAGAGAACAGAATGACACAAACCCATGTCATCAAGCACAAAAACACATTTTAACCACTTAAGTCACTGATTAATCTTAAATAACCAGCGTACTAGCACGTGTCCTCTTAACATTATTTGACATGTAAGGAAAATCTGTCCTGCTCGACTTTGTAATGAATGGGAGATAAAAGAAGTGCAGGCAAGTATTTCCAGGAAACACTCTTAAAACAGACAAGTTCTTAATTAAAAACAGGAAAAACAAAGAAAAAAAAAGCCCAAAACAGCTGGAATAAAGACTTGCAGACTAAACACAGAGCGTAGAAGAAGGGTATCTTTCAGTTATACTAGTGATGCAAGACCTTACAAAGCACTGAAAAAAATATATGTAAATGACTTCATGAATCAAGAAAGAAGAAACGGATGCAGGTGGAAATAATTAAGCTCATCCAGGACGGATCTGGATTTGGTCTAGACCGAAATAGAAGGGAAAACTGTTGTGGAGTCCACCAATCTCAAACAGATTAATGTATTTTTATTTATTAAGTATTAAGTAATTGCGGTTTATTCAGATATATAGACTGATCAGCCATAACATTAAAACCACCTCCTTGTTTCTACACACAGTTCCACTTACCATATAGAAGCACTTTGTAGTTCTACAATTACTGACTGTAGTCCATCTATTTCTCTACATACCTTTTTAGCCTGCTTTCACCCTGTTCTTCAATGGTCAGGTATTTTTTAGGTGGTGGATCATTCTCAGCACTGCAGTGACACTGACATGGTGGTGGTGTGTTATTGAGTGTTGTGCTGGTATGAGTGGATCAGACACAGCAACACTGCTGGAGTTTTTAAATACTGTGTCCACTCACTGTCCACTTTATTAGACACTCCTACCTAGTTGCTCATCTATTGCTGCTGTTTGAGTTGGTCATCTTATAGACCTTCTAGACCACGGGGCACTGTTGGCTGGAAATTTTTTTTAGATTGGTGGACTATTCTCAATCCAGCAGTGATAGTGAGGTGTTTAAAAACTCCATTAGCTATGCTGTCTTATCCACTCATACCAGCACAACACACACTAACACACCACCACCATGTCAGTGTCACTGCAGTGCTGAGAATGATCCACCACCCAAATAATACCTGCTCTGTAGTGATCCTGAGAGTCCTGACCATTGAAGAACAGCATGAAAGGGGGCTAACAAAGCATGCAGAGAAACGGATGGACTACAGTCAGTAATTGTAGAACTACAAAGTGGACAGTGTAAAATGGACAGTTAGTGTAGAAACAAGGAGGTTTTTATGTTATGGCTGATCAGTGTATATTGTTATAGATCCTAATAGCATTGTTAAAAAAAATTGCCATTCACATCTGAAACCTGTGCCTCCAACTTTACATTTTACATTTCAGCCTGTAAACAACAATAAAAAATATATAATATAATATATAAAACACTATATAGATACTATAAGATAAAATGAATGTATGCTTGATATGAATTTGATGCCTGCATAATTTCTGCAAAGCTGTGACAACTTTACCACTGTGTTACATCACATTTTTATTCTTCTTTTAGCAACAGTAATCATTTAGGGACTGGAGATACCAATAAATGAGGTTTTAAAAGTTGTTTTAGTCATTGTTACGCTGAATAACTAATGTCTTAGCAACAACAACAACAATAATAGTAATAATAATAATTTCATTTTTTATGTTTTACCACTGCTTTTTCCAGATCAGAGTCACAGCGGCTCCAGCCACCCCTATTCCCACCTCAGATATAGTCAATCGTGTCTGTATGCAGATACCCGACTGGCCAATAGCAATAGTAATATAATAATAGTAATGATAATAATAATAATGATAATAATAATAATGATAATAATAATAATAATAACAACAATAATAATAGTAATATAATAATAATAATAATAACAACAATAATAATAGTAATATAATAATAATAATAATGATAATAGTAATAACAACAATAATAATAATAATGATGATAACAACAATAATAATAGTAATAATAATAATAATGATAATGATAATAGTAATAACAACAATAATAATAATAGTAATAATAATAATAATAATGATAATAGTAATAACAACAATAATAATAATAATGATGATAACAACAATAATAATAGTAATAATAATAATAACAATAATAATAATGATAATAATAATAGTAATAATAATAATAACAACAACAATAATAATAGTAATATAATAATAGTAATAATAATAATAATAATGATAATAGTAATAACAATAATAATAATAATAGTTATAATAATAATAATAATAATAACAATAATAATAATGATAATAGTAATAACAATAATAATAATAATGATAACAATAATAATAGTAATAATAATAATAACAATAATAATAATGATAATAATAATAGTAACAATAATAATAGTCAGAGCGGCTCCAGCCACCGCTATTCCCATCTCATATATAATCAATCATGTCTGTATGCAGATGCCCAACCGGCTGATAGCCATGTCGGGTATTTGAACACTTTGTCCTAGCAGTAGTGGGTTAGCGTAATTCAGCAATGCTCTACCCAGTTGCCATAATAATAATAAAGTCTTTAAAGTCTTTAATAAAGTCTTCTTTAAATGGTTGGATCATCTTGTTTTGTCTAAGTAGGAGTTATAAATTTGTGCTGACTGTCAAACTATCTACATTACATTTAATTTTAAATGGATGTGATGGATGTCTTGTGTCCATTTTTCCTGCTCATACATATCTGCAGATTTAATCAAAACTCAAACACAGGGAATTAACAATTAGAAAAAGCAGATGGCGGGTGTAACAAAGTAATCACACAAATGAGAACAAGTACTGTAATGTGTCATGTCCAGTTAGAAAAATAAAACATTGCTAATTATTATTTATTTAACATTTTTTATTTATTTATTATTTATTAACATTGCTAATTAATTTATTAATTAATAAACGTGCTAATTATTTAGTTATTATATTCTAGCTAGTACATATTGGATTTCAAATACATTTGGTTTTACAGGCAAAAAACAGGTGGGCTAACTGATAGCCGAGGAGAAATAATGCCCCAGCAAAAAAAAAAAAGAATAAATAAATAATTTGCTCTAAAGCAACATCAATTCATTAATTATACATGCAATGAAAAAGAGGCCACAGCCATCAGGGATACTGTTTCCATGAAAGGGTGTACGTGGTCTGCAACAATGCTTAGGTAGGTGGTACGTGTCAAAGTAACATCAACATGGATGGCAGGACCCAAGGTTTCCCAGCAGAACATTGCCCAAAGCTTCACACTGCCTCCGCCGGCTTGCCTTCTTCCCATAGTGCATCCTGGTGCCATGTGTTCCACCCGCCATCCACGTGATGTAAAAGAAAACGAGATTCATCAGACCATTGCTCCTTGGTCCAGTTCTGTTGCTCACATGCCCATTGTTGGCGCTTTCGACAGTAGACGGGTCAGCCTGGGCACCCTGACTGATCTGCGTCTATGCAGCCCCATACACAACAAACTGTGATGCACTGTGTATACTGACACCATTCTATCAGAACCAGCATTAACTTCCTCAGCGATTTGAGCTACAGTAGATCGTCTGTTGGATCGGACCACATGGGCCAGCCTTCGCTCCCCACGTGCATCAGTGAGCCTTGGCCGCCCATGACCCTGTCGCTGGTTAGACGACTTTTGATAGATACTGACCACTGCAGAATGGGAACACCCCACAGGAGCTGCAGTTTTGAGATGCTGCGACCCAGTCGTCTAGCTATCACAATTTGGCCCTTGTCAAACTCACTCAAATCCTTCCTACTTGTATTATGATGCCACCTCAGTCTAATTAAAATTTCACTGACCTGCTCAGAGCCCTGACCTCAGCCCCAGTGAACATGTTGAATGTACTGGAACATCAACTGAGGCTTTCTTGGCCCACATAATTGCCCAGCCATATAAAATCAGTTTTGAATAAATGGGCACAAATTCCCACAGACAAAATAAGTCTCATGAGAAGCTATTTTGATCTATGTTAAGTGTTTTTCTGGCTGTTAAAGCTGCCTCATAATACCCAACTTACTGAAACACTCTAGATAGGTTGTGTTAGTGCATCCTGTGGGAACTTTGATGTCTTTGAATGTCCTAAATCTACCCTGAACCAATGGCATTGCAGCCCTCTCTCCTTCTCTCTCTCTGTGTATGTGTGTGTTTTGATTCTTTATCTGCTGTTGCTTTGTTGCCAACATGGGACGTCATAGAGTCTGTGGAACAGGATGTGGTCAGATTTTAACCAGTACCACTGACCATGCGAGGTTGGCACCGCATCAGATTTTTGATTAAATTATTCTCACCAGCTCCGTGCTTGAGTAATGTTCTCTGGCTTGCACACACTGCCACATTCATTCTGGTGTCTATAAAAGAATAAGCCATAAAAAAGCTAGGCACAAATATAACACAAAGTCAAGTCCAAAGGGCATGTTGGTAAAGGGAATAGAACTGATGTGGAGGTTGTGGGTAGATACAGGTGTTAAGGAAAGGAATACAATGTGACATATACACCGACTAGGCATAACATTATGACCGTCTTCCTAATATTGTGTTGGTTCCCCTTTTGCTGCCAAAACAGCCCTGCAACTGTGATGCACTGTGTATTCTGACACCTTTCTATCAAAACCAGCATTAACATCTTCAGCAATTTGAGCTACAGTAGCGGGTCTGTTGGATTGGACCACACGGGCCAGCCTTCGCTGCCCACGTGCATCAATGAGCCTTGGCAGCCCATGACCCTGTTGCCGGGTCACCACTGTTCCTTCCTTGGACCACTGCAGACCCGGGACTGCGGGAACACCCCACAAGAGCTGCAGATTTGGAGATGCTCTGACCCAGTCGTCTAGCCACCACAATTTGGCCCTTGCCGTGATGAAGAGATAATCAGTGTTATTCACTTCACCTGTCAGTGGTCATAATGTTATGCCTGCAGGAAGGTGCACACATATCGACTATATCCTATGCAGAAGACACACACAAATAGACTAGAGATTGTAAGATGGTGGCAAAGGAGAGTGGAGTTAGACAGCAGTGGACACCTCACTGTCACTGCTGGACTGAGAATAGTCCACCAACCAAAAATATCCAGCCAACAGCGCCCTGTGGGCAGCGTCTTGTGAACACTGATGAAGGTCTAGAGGATGACCAACAGCAGTAATAGATGAGCGATCATCTCTGACTTTACATCTAGAAGGTGGACCAATTAGGTAGGAGTGTCTAATAGAGTGGACAGTGAGTGGACACAAACCTCCATCAGCATTGCTGTGTCTCCACCCATACCAGCACAACACACACCAACACACACACCCCCATCAGTCCAATAAATAAAATTAATTACAAGTGTAAGGATCCACAGACACATTATTAAGTTACAGATGTTTATTTAAAATTTTAACTTTAATTTAAATTCCACACACCAAAAAACAAACAAACGCAAATAACAACAAATGGATCATGGGGGTGGGGACAAGGAGGGGGGAGAGGGGGTGGACTCACCAATCAGATGGGTATAATAACGGGTCAAGGGTTCAAAGGGGATGGTCAACAACAAATTGCCATGGTAACTTGACCCAGTCAGGCAGCCACAGTGGCACCAAAACAAACAGTCAATACATTACCATGGGGGAGAGGCTATGATACTCCTTAAGTGGTACAGTCCTAAAGTAGCCTATAAGCAGCAGTTTATTAATAATAATAATAATAATAATAATAACTATATTTTGTTGTTGTTTTGCTTACAAGAAAATATGCTGCATTACTAATCTATACCACAACTACTGATAATAATAATAATAATAATAATAATAGCATGTCCATAAAATCAGCTACATAACGAACACCAGTGTGTAAACCCGCTTGTTTATTGGAATATTTAACTATTACTTAGATTCATGGACTGGAGTGAAGCCGGTTTAGCCAAATCATCTGAGTCCATGGTGTTTCCAGTGAGTCTGCTCACTCGTCTTGTGTACTTAGCAGCAGCCAGTCAGAGGACTCATAGAATCCGGGTTAATTGAGACCTCGGACTCGTGATTTCTGATTCAGTGCGAAGATTCGAATCATTTATCCAGGTGATTCAGGAACCGCCCAGCTCTAATATGCCCCACACAGTTTAACTCTCAGACTAGCCACTACTCCATCATGCATCACTGCATCACAGAGTAAATAAAGCATACACAAGCTATGCATTTTTGAGATTTTCCCCATCGTGTGAAAGCCCTCGGCCCAATGATATCCCAACCGAACTATGTGCGACATCTCACAGGAAGCTAAGAATATCCAATAAAGGAAGTAAATGCAAGGCATGTAAATCTCACTAGACAACTGTGACAGACCATGACCAACAGCAACAGACTGTAATAAACCAAACAGTCCTCCAGCACTGAGGCTACTAATAGGCTTGCTGTCAGAGAAGAAGGCTTACAGTGTATTGGGAAAACAAATACAGTAGTGAGCTCCAAAATACACAAAAAGCCAAAAGTATGCGGACACTTCACCATGAGATAATTGGAAATAAAATACACTGATCAGCCATGACATTAAAACCACCTCCTTGATTCTACACTGACTGTCCATTTTATCAGCTCCACTTACCATATAGAAGCACTTTGTAGTTCTACACTTACTGACTGTTTTTCAATGGTCAGGACCCCCACAGGACTACCACAGAGCAGGTATTATTTAGGTGGTGGATTATTCTCAGCACTGCAGTGACACTGACATGGTGGTGGTGGTGTGTTAGTGTGTGTTGTGCTGGTATGAGTGGATCAGACATAGCAGCGCTGCTGGAGTTTTTAAACACCATGTCCACTCACTGTCCACTAGACACTCCTACCTAGTTGGTCCACCTTGTAGATGTAAAGTCAGAGACGATCGCTCATCTATTGCTGCTGTTTAAGTTGGTCAGCTTCGAGATCTTCATCAGTGGTCACAGGACGCTGCCCACGTGGCGCTGTTGGCTGTCCAGCAGTGCTGCTGTGTCTTATACACTCATACCAGCACAACACACACTAACACACCACCACCATGTCAGTGTCACTGCAGTTCTGAGAATGACCCACCACCCAAATAATACCTGCTCTGTAGTGATCTTGTGGGGGTCCTGAACATTAAAGAACAGCATGAAAGGGGGCTAACAAAGCATGCAGAGAAACAGATGGACTACAGTCAGTAATTGTAGAACTACAAAGTGCTTCTATGTGGTAAGTGGAGCTGATAACATGGACATCTGCCATCACAGGACATCCAAGGAAAATTAGCCTAGATCTCCAGCAGATCAAGTCTGATCCCTTACAGATCTCACATCTCACCATCACAAGCAGAGGACGCCAAGTTGAAACATTCAGTGCAGGTCAATCTCCACTGAATAACCAGTGAACAAAGAAAGTCACTATTAATCCCCAGGATTGTAGACTCCACAAAGGCCAAGGCTGACATGAATTGCGGCTTGGCTAAGCTCTATGCAATATGCACATGGACCGCTGTGAACCGAGTCGTAACGCTTTCTATGAAGACTAAACAAGCAGACTGCCGTAATGACATAGCCAGTTACAGATTATGTATGAGATGGACAAACATTGTCAGATACAAATCCAAAAAAGTTGGGACAGCATTAAAAATGCAAATAATAAAAAAACACAGAGTTTCTTACATTTACTTTGACTTTTATTTGATTGCAGACAGGATGAACCTGAGATATTTCATGTTTTATCTGCTCAACTTCATTTCATTCATTAATAAACATCCATTCCTGCATTTCAGGCCTGCAACATATTCCAAAAAAAGTTGAGACAGTAAAGCATTTACCACTTTGTAATGTTGCCATTCCTTTTCACCACATTTAAGACGTTTTGGCACCGAGGAGACCAAGTGATTTAGTGTTTCAGCTTTTATTTTGTCTCATTCTTCATGCAAACACGTCGTCGTTGTCGCATTTTTCCTTTCAAAATTCTCCACACATTCTCTATTAGGGACAGGTCAGGACTGCAGGCAGGCCAGTCCAGTACCCGTACCCTCTTCTTCTGCAGACATGCCTTTGTAATGTGTGCAGCATCTTGTTGAAAAATGCATGAACGTCCCTGGAAAAGATGATGTCTTAAAGGCAGCATGTCTTCAAGGGCAATGACACAGCTCCATACCAGGACAGACCCTGGCTTTTGGATGGTTCTTTTGGTTTTTGGCCCAAAAAAGATTTAGAATGCTGATTCATTTGTCCACAATACACGTTTCGACTGTGTGATGGTCCATCCTAGACGCCTTAGAGCCCAGAGAAGTTGACACCGCTTCTGGACATGGTTAACATAAGGCTTCTTTTTCGCATAGTAAAGTTTTAAGTGGCATTTGTGCATGTAACTCTGTATTGTAGTGCTCGACAAAGGTTTGCCAAAGTAATCCCTCACCCATGTGGTTATATCAGCTATTGTTGAGTGGCGGTTCTTGATGCAGTGCCGTCTGAGGGTTCAAAGATCACGGGTTTTCAGCTTAAGCTTGCGCTCTTGGCCTTTATGCACTGAAATTCCTTTCGATTCCTTGAATGGTTTAATGATATTATGCACTGTAGAGGGAGAAATATGCAAATCCCTTCCAATCTTTCTTTGAGGTACATTGTTTTTAAACATTTCAATCATTTTCTCACACATTTGTTGACAAACTGGAGATCCTCTGATCATCTTTGCTCAGTAAAGACTCAGTCTTTCCTGAATGCTGCTCATTATTTAGTTTTTTCACCTCATTACTAGCCCTAAATTGCCTCCGTCCCAACTTTTTTTGGAATGTGTTGCAGGCCTGAAATGCAGGAATGGAGGTATATTTACATCTTATATTGGGTTCAAACTGTCTTCAATCAAATCACACTATTCAAAATGAATCAATACCGGTGTATTTAATGTTATTTTTGAGTTTTTCTTTTTTTTTAATAACACTTACATCATGACTCCCAGTGGTTTCCAAACAGCTCTGTGTGCCAGCATTGGAACTGTGAAAGGTAAGTCTTACTTTGCGAAGGCTACGTAAGCTACTAGAGCAGTAAAAGGGTGCATTTGTTATACATGTTAAATAGACCCCATGGGATAATATCTTTCTGCTAATGGCCTGTGTGACACACCAACATTGCTGCAATGCGGTAATGGAAACTGAGTAACCAAAACATAGACTTTGTTTGCTAATTGTTTTTAACTTGTAATGGCTCGCTGGGATTTTTTTTTTGGAAGCAAAGAATAAAGATGCCATTGTATGTTTTCTATTCCATTTTAGCTGAAATGCTATTGGTAGGAGAGACGGTTCACTGGGTTAGATACAAAAGGGATAACAAAACCAAACTATTAGTGACTGTAGTAATAGTACTGTATACTATGTGTGGTGTATTACATCTCTTAAGGACACCCCCCATACACACACTTATCTTTAGTAACTCATTTACAGTGTATATAAATCACTCATATATTCACAGACCCTTACTTACTATTCACAGACCCTCACTCACACCAACAGTATGGGCACATGACAACAAGAGTCTTGGGGACTACCTTAAAATCATCCCCTGCAGACACCGAGAAAACATGAGAGTCCAGAATTGAACCCAGGTTCCCAAGACTCTTGTTGTCATGTGCCACCCACACTACCAGCTGTGTCACTAAGATGGCCAACATTTCATGCATGGCAAACCACCTCCTTGTTTCTACACTCACTGTCCATTTTATCAGCTCTACTTACCATATAGAAGCTTTGTAGGTCTACAATTACTGACTGTAGTCCATCTGTTTCTCTGCATGCTTTGTTAACCCCCTTTCATGCTGTTCTTCAATGGTCAGGACCCCCACAGGACCACTACAGAGCGGGTATTATTTGGGTGGTGGATCATTCTCAGCATTGCAGTGACACACATGGGGGTGGTGTGTTAGTGTGTGTTGTGCCGGTATGAGTGGATCAGACACAGCAGCGATGATGAAGTTTTTAAACACCTCACTGTCACTGCTGGACTGAGAATAGTCCACCAACCAAATATATCCAGCCAACAGCGCCCCGTGGGCAGCATCCTGTGACCACTGATGAAGGTCTAGAAGATGGTCACCTCAAACAGCAGCAATAGATGAGTGATCTCTTACAAGGTGGACCAACTAGGTAGGAGTGTCTAATAGAGTGGACAGTGAGTGGACACGGTATTTAAAAACTCCAGCAGCATTGCTGTGTCTGATCCACTCATACCAGCACAACACACACTAACACACCACCACCATGTCAGTGTCATGTCAATGTCAGGGCTGAGAATGATCCACCACCTAAATAATACCTGCTCTGTGGTGATCCTGTGGGAGTCCTGACCATTAAAGAACAGCATGAAAGGGGGCTAACAGAGCATGCAGAGAAACAGATGGACTACAGTCAGTAATTGTAGAACTACAAAGTGCTTCTATATGGTAAGTGGAGCTGATAAGTGTATTTCATTCATTTAGTTATTATAAATAATTATTTAAACATCAAAACTGCCATAATAGGCATAAGGCACCACCTACACCCATTAATCATTAATCACTGTAGACGTAGGTGGAAAACCAGATCAGGTGGAACTGCTGAGACTCGAACCCGTGCCGTAAACATGACCATGTAATGAGGTGTTTGCAGTGACAGCTCTGCATGGTCATTTGTTGTCTGGCAAACAACTGTGCCAGCTAATGGCCATTAGTGCCAGTCATTGGTGCCATACCACTATAGTTTTCAGTGCTTATTAGGTGCTTATTTTCACCTATGTACAGTGTCACTGTGGGTCTGATTCATCTGGCATGAGCATCACCCCCATCATGGGGGTGTTTCTCATCAGCAAGGGCAAACAGACTGTTTAGAATTTAGAATTACTATCAAAGGAAACATAGACTGTGTTGACAGTTCCCCTTTTAACACACTGACAATTACCCAAAACGTACACCCAAATGGCCCAAAAAGCGGGCACATTATGAGAAAAGCCAATACATTGGAAAAGACAATTATGCTTGGACGAGGTGAAAATAAAAGGAGGAGAAGTAAGATAGATGGCTACAATTAGAGGGATCATTAAGAAGCCAGAAGACCCAAACAAAGGACATAACGTTCTGGAAAACCTTATCTATTAGGTCAACAGGAGTTGTAATTATGATAATACTATACAGCCAAAACAACACAAGGAATTTGGGTGACCCAGCCAAAGCCCTTAAGACTTAAACCAAACCGAATATCTATGGTAAGACCTAAAGATGGTGGTTTACAGATCCTCATCCTCATAATGTGGATCCTAATTGTTGCTTAATACAATACTTTAGCTGCTAAACAATCTGTGGTCACAGTTGTCTAACTGCCCTCTTCATGATTTACCATTCATATTCAAAAGAAGATCTGAACTGCAGGCAGGCCAGTCAAGCACATGCACTCAATCTACAAAGCCATGCAGAATGAGGTCTGGTGTTGTCCTGCTGCAATAAACATGGACAACACATAACATTAAAACCATCTCCTTGTTTCTACACTCACTGTCCATTTTATCAGCTCCACTTACCATATAGAAGCACTTTGTAGTTCTACAATTACTGACTGTAGTCCATCTGTTTCTCTGTATGCTTTGTTAGCCCCCTTTCATGCTGTTCTTCAATGGTCAGGACTCTCCCAGGACCACTACAAAGCAGGTATTATTTGGGTGGTGGGTCATTCTCAGCACTGCAGTGACACTGACATGGTGGTGGTGTGTTAGTGTGTGTTGTGCTGGTATAAGTGGATAAGACACAGCAATGCTGATATAGTTTTAAACACCTCACTGTCACTGCTGGACTGAGAATAGTCCACCAACCAAAAATATATCCAGCCAACAGCGCCCCGTGGGCAGCGTCCTGTGACCACTGATGAAGGTCTACAAGAAGGCCAACTCAAACAGCAGCAATAGTTGAGCGATGGTCTCTGACTTTACATCTACAAGGTGGACCAACTAGGTAGGAGTGTCTAATAGAGTGGACAGTGAGTGGACAAGGTATTTAAGAACTCCAGCAGTGCTGCTGTGTCTGATCCACTCATACCAGCACAACACACACTAACACACCACCACCACGTGCTGAGAATGATCCACCACCTAAATAAACTACAATTTTGACTGAATACAGTGCAAGCAATCGCAGGTCAGTGGCCTTGCTCAAGGGCCCAACAGTGGCAATTTGGTAGTGGTGGGAACCTTCAACCTTCCAATGACTAGACCAGTACCCTAAACTCTGAACTGTCACTGCCATACCATTGCCAGACTCTAAAGCAATAGAAATAAGGCAGTTTAATCAACAAATCTCTGATTGACAGATGCCAGGTGAATGCCACCTTCCCAAATATGCAATACAATTGTAGTCCTTTTTAAGGTCAGGGCTCTGTGGGTGCCCGTCAAGTGCCTATTACTTTTGATCAACCGATTTCAAAAGAGCAACTTCAGTATAGAAAGTAAAATGTACCACCTAAACACAGTGGTTCTCACCCAGCGTCTGTTAGCTCAGTACCTTAGTTAATCACAACAACGATTGAGGTGAGTATTTATAGTGTCTCCCTGCTGATTGAATCCTCGCCCACTGCACCACCTATTCATCATCCATCACTCCTGCTGGTGGGCTGTAAAAGTAGCTGATGCAAAATTCAGGATTAGATTTACAAACCCTACAAAAAATAAGAAAAAATGAAAACCTTTCTATATTTAGCAAGGGTGTAAAAGAGGGGGTAGGTGTGGGTAGGTATGAAATCATTCTTCATGAGGTATAAAATCTGTTAAACTCGTCCATCAATAGAATGTGAGTTTTAATAGGGGAACATTGACCTTCCTTTCTGATTCTCAATAATGGCTAATAAACTTGAGTTTATAATACAGATTGAAGGTTAATAGTGTCTGATTCTTACCCTGGACCCTCAGTGAGGCAGATTTATCTAAATGAAAAATGGGACTATGGGGGATCATGTGAAAGGGTTCCTCTAATGAGTTTCTGTTTAATGGTGACCTTAGTTTGGTGGGTTTAGCTCCACATACAGCAAAGCAGGTTTGATACAAACACACAAAATAGTCAAATTAATCATACAGAAGAGCTCAGACTATTAGGTTGGAACTGTCAGATGAAAAAAAACACACCCTTCAAAGGGCAAGGCCAAAAAACTATATTTACCTTAAATTAAATAATGCAATATCACTGTTGTGTTTAAAATGTAAAAAATATTACTAAAATAGGTGCTAGTGTCTTTGAATTATGGACACGAGGAAGAATATGTGCCATGTGTATACTGACAAACTAAGTTTGAGCAAAGTGAACAAAGTTTTCATCCTTATATTGTAATATAATAGAAATAATAAAAAAATAATAATAATAGTAACAACAACAACAACAATAATAATAACAATAATATTAACAATAAAATAACAATAATAAAAAAATTAATAATAACAATAATAATAATAACAATAATAATAACAACAAAACAACAACAATATTAATATAATAACAATTGTACTACTACTACTACTACTACTAATAATAATAAATAACAATAATACTAATAATAATAACAATAAAAATTATAATAATAACAACAACAACAATAATAATACTACTAATAATAACAACAACAACAACAACAACAATAATAATAATAACAATACTAATAATACTAATAACAAAACAATAATAATAATAGTAGCAATTGTACTACTACTACTACTACTACTACTACTACTACTACTAATAATAATACAATAATAACAATAATAACAATAATAATAATAACAATAATACTAATAATAATAATAACAACAATAATAATGATAACAATAATAACAATAACAACAATAATAATAACAATAACAACAACAATAATAACAATAATAACAATAATAATAATAATAGACTCCCCCCAAAACTCAAATTTTTTATTTACCAGCGCAGTCAGCTACTCGGCTGATTGATTCATTAGTGGTAGGCACCCGCCATAAAAACTCTGATTAAAGGGCAAGCGCCTTATTAGAAAGCTCTATGCAGGTCCTTTGGTAGACCTGCCCTAGACGTTAAAATCAGGGCTTCACAAGTCGCTAGGGTAAGAAGTTTTTATAATGGATGTTAATGGGAGGCTTAGATAAGTCAAACCTCCCTACAGTAATTTTCTACTGCGGTTAAAAGGTGCTTTTGTTATATTAACACGGGGAGATGCTTTTTGTAACTTTAAACTAATAAAATAGCATTTTTTTATTAGATTAACAGATTACTTTAGTACACTTCTGTGTGTATATTTTTCTTGGTAATTTTAGAGAGGATTTTTGCTCAATGGATGAGCCTCCTCTGGAAGAAAACAAGGCTTAGTAATGTTGGAAAATGCACTGAAAAGTAAACAATGAGACTCTAATCAAGTCAACAAGACACAGGTGTGCACAATCAACAGGACAAACGTGAGTTGCAACATAAAGAGGGAAGAATGTGACACTATTAAAACTAAACTAAATAACAAGAACCTAGGATTCATTTATTTATTTACTATTTTTTTACCAGGGTAAAAATCCTGCCCTGCACATATTCAGCTCTCCTGCCAGCCCGCGTGAACATGTGTCAGTTTTTCATGTTTACCTTCAGAGTACCTCATCACAAATCAAACCAAGGCATCAAGCTATCAATCAGGACAAGCGGTCTGAATGATGGTCAGTTCCACTTCACTGGTTTCTGGAGAGGCAGGCAACTAATCAAAAGCTGCAGTCAAGAAGAGAGTGCTGAGAGTGGAGGAGGGGAAACACCGAATCCAGGAGTGTACCACTTTCAAACCAAAATGCTTATTATTATGACTGAGACTAGTTATATGATGTCTTTATTCTCTTAACGATATTTGACATCTGGCGTGGGTGATTAAAAAAATAAAATGTCAATGTGTCTTTAACAAATCTAATGCCATTATCTTCATAATTACTATAAGTGGTTTAAACGTCGTAACTGATACTGGTTTCATTTATGAAAATAAATTTGATTGAATCATGTAGTAGGTAAATTAAGGTAGGCAATATGTCTGACTCTGAGGTGTGATAGCACAATCTGTGAAGGTTTTAAGGACCACCCCAGTGTCCAACTGAGTATAAAATTACAGAATGTAATTAGCCTGTCAGTAAGAGGTCCAATTTACTGCCATTTAGGCTCCACATCGAATTAGGTGCCTGGATCTCTAAGGCAAAAACACATTCTGGTGACTTCTAGTAAAACACAAAACAACAAGAGACAATACAGAATACAGTAAAATGTAATACAATACAATGTAGTACAATACAGCAGAAGTACATATTACATAAAGAGTAGAACAACACAGGAACTGGACAGAAAAAGAACAAGTAATTGTAAAAAATAAAGAAATAAGTATAAAATAAAATATAAAAAACAAAACAGATCAGAACAAAATAAGACATGACATGAAAACACTGGGGGAATAGTCAGAAGGGGAAAGCATAAAAAAAAAATAATAATGAAAAAGAAATAAATAAAAAATAAATTAATTAAACAAACGAACCATAAAACAATAAAAGGACCAACTAAAATAGAATCCATTACTTATGATTCTGTATTCCAGGGGTTTAAATTTGTGGATGACACTGTATATAAGAAAATCACACCAGACAAAAAAAATTAATAAATAAAATAAACAAAATAAAAATATAAAACACTTTTATAATACATTAAATAAAATAAGGGAAAAAAAATAAAATTGCAATAAAAAAACTCCATTGTGTAGTCAATAGTCTGTCACATTCTCAATTATTGAACATAATAGAACAATATGGAAAAATATAAAACATATTTGAATAAAATGTAATAGAAAAGAATAGAATTAAATAGAATAGAAAAGCACATGACACTGTAGTTTAGATCAGACTTAAAAAATTGAAATACATGAATAGTATTGAACATAACAGAACAATACTGAATAATAAAAAGCACATTTGAATAGAATAAAATTGAATAAAATTAAAAATATCAGACACAGCAGTGCTGCTAGAGTTTTTAAACACCGTGTTCACTCACTGTCCACTCTATTAGACAATCCTACCTAGTTGGTCCACCTTGTAGATGTAAAGTCAGAAACGATCGCTCATCTATTGCTGCTGTTTGAGTTGGTCATCTTCTAGATCTTCATCAGTGCTCACAGGACGCTGCCCACGGGGCGCTGTTGGCTGGATGTATTTTAGGTTGGTGGACTATTCTCAGTCCAGCAGTGACAGTGAGGTGTTTAAAACCTCCATCAGCGCTGCTGTGTCTGATCCACTCATACCAGCACAACACACACTAACACACCACCACCATGTCAGTGTTAATGCAGTGCTGAGAATGATCCACCACCTAAATAATACCTGCTCTGTAGTGGTCCTGGGAGATTCCTGACCATTGAAGAATAGGATGAAAGGGGGCTAACAAAGCACGCAGAGAAACAGATGGACTAAAGTCAGTAATCAGCTTCTATATGGTAAATGAAGCCGATAAAATGGACAGTGAGTGTAGAAACAAGGAAGTGGTTTTAATGTTATGGCTGGTCAGTGTATATATGTAATAATAAAGAAAGGTTTAGTTTTTCTATGTCGTTCATTTAATTCATTAAACCACATTAAGCTTTTTTTTTAATGCTTCACCCAGAGCTACAACACAAGTTTAAAAGTGAAACAGTGAGGAAAATCCAGCTAAACATAAATATACTGTATGTGGACGCTTTCAGAGTGGATTTGACGGTACGTTTTACCACACCGTTCGAACCAAGCACTGAGCAATGTGAATGTGCCCTAAAAGTTAATAGTTTGAATAGTGAATGTTAACGATTGTTGTTTAATATCAAACCATTCATTTAACATTCAAATCGAGCTTGCATTGTGCAGAAGAGACCATCGGGTCATTTGCGTCCGATTGCCGACACGACAAGGTGTTCATTACCTGGACGTTTCCTCTGTCTTTGATCTCTTCCTTCTCTAACAGAACACATTGTGTTCATTAAAAAGCCATTCGGAATTGATTAACATTTGAAAAATAGTTTCATTACGCTCAGTGACAGGGCCGTGCACGGACGATGGGTCATTTCGGAAAAAAAGTGAGTCATCCCTGGGTGTCCACATTTTAACAGAACTTCACCTTTGATTATTGAGCTATTTAATCATTTCTAGTTGAAGTGACCTCTCAAAGCTTCATCAGCAAGGACGATGCTGATAGCTTGTGAGTGCTGACACTTGCTACTGGCCCGGTAAGTGTAAATGAATCGAATCATACTTTTAAAGTGCTGACGCCGAGCTCTCTTGGCTGCAAATCGCCTGATTTACTCCACGCCGGGATGCGAAGTCACATTCTTCCACTCCGAATGAAGCCTTTTTATATAAACAGTTGCTGCATAATAAGACTAAACAGTGCTTATTGAATCCAGTGACTTGGCCCGTGTGGTCCTGCCAGCTGTGATGGAGCTACTTCATGCATTTACATGCCTAGTGCACGGTAAAAGACCGCGTTTGTACTGCGTGTATTGATCATTCCTCCAGCTTTTTTTTTTGGAGTGTGCATAAAGATAATTGAGTTCCTGAAGACGGCGCGAGGGAGGCTATAACTCACAGGCCGTGTATAGCATAGTTATGTTCCCGCCATCAGCCAGCTAGTATTTATGACAGGATCTGTTTCCCAGGGCCAGTGGAGACCTTGCAAATTGACTTTAGTGTGTCTGCAAGCTGTGTGCTATTTTTGTTCTATTCTATTAACGTTCTATTTAATTCTATTCTATTCAAATGTCTTTTATATCATTCCGTATTGCTTAGTTATGTTTAATACTATTCATTTATACACACTGATCAGCCATAACATTAAAACCACCTCCTTGATTCTACACTCACTGTCCATTTTATCAGCTCCACTTACCATGTAGAAGCAATTTGTAGTTCTACAATTACTGACTGTAGTCCATCTGTTTCTCTGCATGCTTTGTTAGCCCCCTTTCATTTTATATATATTGAGTTTCATTTTATATACGTATATGTATATCAGTTTTCATTCCATATATATCGAGTTATATGTGTGTGTTTTCATTCCATATATATCAAGTTTCATTTTGTATATATATCAGTTTTCATCCCATACACATCGAGTTTCATGTTATATATATATACTGTATATATACTGTATATATATACTGTATATATACACATATACATACAGTTAAAAAAAATAATATATATATGTTTATGTACTTTCTCCCCTTTTCCCCCCGACTTTGTGCATTATGCTTTCTCTCTACTGATGCCGATCCCCGCTCTGCTTGAGGAGAACGAAACTAGCACCCTCCCCCCCCGACACGTGTGCAGTAACCAACTGCATCTTTTCACCTGCATGCGGTGAGTTCATATGTGGATCGGAGAGCCACACCCTGATCAACGCATTCTTCCTCGACTCTGTGCCATCAATCAGCCAGCAGAGGTCATAATTGCATCAGTTATGAGAGAGTCCCTATTTGGCTCTCATCTTTATGAACAACAGACACTTCAGCCAGATGGCAAAGCTGAGTTTTGAACCGATAAGTTTGAAATTTCAGCTCTGGTGTGCTACCGTGTTTTACCACTGCACCACCTGAGCGCCTAAACCTCTCTTAATTATCACTGCTCATAAGTTCTCTCCACTAATGGAATTCCTTGGTTGTTGGTTTTCTCCCCTTTTTCTCCCTTTTAGCACGTCCAATTGCCCGATTGCATCATGCTTCATCTCCACCAATGCCGATCCCCGCTCTGATTGAGGAGAACAAAGCTAACCCAGGCCCCCTCCGTCACGTGGGCAGCAGCCGTATGCATCTTATCGCCTACACTTTGACGAGTGCAGTGCAGCTCAGCGTTGTGTACAGAGAGACACACCCTGGGAGCACTCTTTTCTCATCTCTGTGCAGGCGCCATCAATCAGCCAGCAGAGGTCGTAATTGCACCAGTCATGAGAGAGAGACCCCATCCGGCTTAATCCCGCCCATATCTGAACAACAGGTCAATCGTTGTTCATGTGGCCGCTCAGCCTAGCCGGCAGGCAGAGCTGATATTCGATACGATGTATTCGAGATCCCAGCTCTGGTTCCAGCGTGTGTTTTTACTGCTGCGCCACCTGAGCTGCCCCTTGGTTGTTGTTTTAATATAATAAGTCACGTTACGTGTTGTTCGTACCGCCTGAGTCGCTTTTACCTTGTCATATCAAACAGTTCGTCTCATTAGAGGCGCTTTGAAAAGGTCAGCGGCAAACTGGGTCAAAGTCTAATCAGATAAAATCACGAATTGGGATTGCACAGTATTAGACATGAATGCTCTTCAGTCTCAACGAGATGACCGCCTTACTTCGACTCTCGGTGCTAGGTGGAACCGCAACCATGGCCAGCAAGCTAGATACTCTGTCCCCCAACCCACTGACACACAAAGTCCCAAAGCTTCTCTCTCAAAGTTACTCAAAGAATCAGGGAGCAAGAATCAGTAATCGTTTGCACACTGAAGATTTTAAATGAGTAAGCAATGGCTTCCAGATAATGCGGAAACGATTTGCAGTGTTTACAATAAGCACCTGGAACAGCCAAAGTAAAAAGTGCAAACGCACACCGGCCATCTACCTTACGGGCTGAGTATAGTTAATAACTCAGCACTTTACTGCTCTCTGGGGCTTGCTTAAGTAGCTCAGATTTTAGGTGTGGTGCATTACTGCTGATTAGTGCTGCAGGTCCGGGGAACAGTGGTTTGTTTTATACTATAAAAGGCTGACCTGTGCTTCTGCCACAAGATGAGGTAACTAAGGTAATGGACTTATTACAAAGGGCACACGTATTCAACACTTGTTTCTGTGTGAACCTTGATTTAACGGACTACATATACACCGATCAGCCATAACATTAAAACCACCTCCTTGTTTCTACACTCACTGTCCATTCTATCAGCTACACTTACCATATAGAAGCACTTTGTAGTTCTACAATTACTGACTGTAGTCCATCTGTTTCTCTATATGCCTTGTTAGCCCCCTTTCATGCTGTTCTTCAATGGTCAGGACTCTACCAGGACCACCACAGAGTAGGTATTATTTGGGTGGTGGGTCATTCTCAGCACTAAGTGTGTTTCTAAACACCTCACTGTCACTGCTGGACTGAAAATAGTCCACCAACCAAAAATATCCAGCCAACAGCGCTCCATGGGTAGCGTCCTGTGACCACTGATGAAAGTCTACAAGATGACCAACTCAAACAGCAGCAATAGATGAGCGATCATCTCTGACTTTACATCTACAAGGTGGACTAACTAGGTAGGTGTGTCTAATAGAGTGGACAGTGAGTGGACACGGTATTTAAAAACTCCAGCAGCGCTGCTGTGTCTGATCCACTCATACCAGCACAACACACACTAACACACCACCACCATGTCAGTGTCAGTGCAGTGCTGAGAATGACCCACCACCTAAATAATACCTGCTCTGTGGTGGTCCTGTGGGGGTCCTGATCATTAAAGAACAGGGTGAAAAGGGGGCTAACAAAGCATACAGAGAAACAGATGGTCAGTAATTGTAGAACTTTAAAGTGTTTCTATATGGTAAGTGGAGCTGATACAATGGACAATGAGTGTAGAAACAAGAAGGTGGTATATATATACATATACAGTGTATCACAAAAGTGAGTACACCCCTCACATTTCTGCAGATATTTAAGTATATCTTTTCATGGGACAACACTGACAAAATGACACTTTGACACAATGAAAAGTAGTCTGTGTGCAGCTTATATAACAGTGTAAATTTATTCTTCCCTCAAAATAACTCAATATACAGCCATTGATGTCTAAACCACCGGCAACAAAAGTGAGTACACCCTTTACTGAAAGTTCCTGAAGTGTTAATATTTTGTGTGGCCACCATTATTTCCCAGAACTGCCTTAACTCTCCTGGGCATGGAGTTTACCAGAGCTTCACAGGTTGCCACTGGAATGCTTTTCCACTCCTCCATGACGACATCACGGAGCTGGCGGATATTCCAGACTTTGCGCTCCTCCACCTTCCGCTTGAGGATGCCCCAAAGATGTTCTATTGGGTTTAGGTCTGGAGACATGCTTGGCCAGTCCATCACCTTTACCCTCAGCCTCTTCAATAAAGCAGTGGTCGTCTTAGAGGTGTGTTTGGGGTCATTATCATGCTGGAACACTGCCCTGCGACCCAGTTTCCGGAGGGAGGGGATCATGCTCTGCTTCAGTATTTCACAGTACATATTGGAGTGTGGATATGTGTCCCTCAATGAAATGTAACTCCCCAACACCTGCTGCACTCATGCAGCCCCAGACCATGGCATTCCCACCACCATGCTTGACTGTAGGCATGACACACTTATCTTTGTACTCCTCACCTGATTGCCGCCACACATGCTTGAGACCATCGGAACCAAACAAATTAATCTTGGTCTCATCAGACCATAGGACATGGTTCCAGTAATCCATGTCCTTTGTTGACATGTCTTCAGCAAACTGTTTGCGGGCTTTCTTGTGTAGAGACTTCAGAAGAGGCTTCCTTCTGGGGTGACGGCCATGCAGACCAATTTGATGTAGTGTGCGGCGTATGGTCTGAGCACTGACAGGCTGACCTCCCACCTTTTCAATCTCTGCAGCAATGCTGACAGCACTCCTGCGTCTATCTTTCAAAGACAACAGTTGGATGTGACGCTGAGCACGTGCACTCAGCTTCTTTGGACGACCAACGCGTCTGTTCTGAGTGGATCCTGCTCTTTTAAAACGCTGGATGATCTTGGCCACTGTGCTGCAGCTCAGTTTCAGGGTGTTGGCAATCTTCTTGTAGCCTTGGCCATCTTCATGTAGCGCAACAATTCGTCTTTTAAGATCCTCAGAGAGTTCTTTGCCATGAGGTGCCATGTTGGAACTTTCAGTGACCAGTATGAGAGAGTGTGAGAGCTGTACTACTAAATTGAACACACCTGCTCCCTATGCACACCTGAGACCTAGTAACACTAACGAGTCACATGACATTTTGGAAGGAAAATGACAAGCAGTGCTCATTTTGGACATTTAGGGGTGTAGTCTCTTAGGGGTGTACTCACTTTTGTTGCCGGTGGTTTAGACATTAATGGCTGTATATTGAGTTATTTTGAGGGAAGAATAAATTTACACTGTTATATAAGCTGCACACAGACTACTTTTCATTGTGTCAAAGTTTCATTTTGTCAGTGTTGTCCCATGAAAAGATATACTTAAATATCTGCAGAAATGTGAGTGGGGTACTCACTTTTGTGATACACAGTATATATACAGTGTATCACAAAAATGAGTACACCCCTCACATTTCTGCAAATATTTTATTATATCTTTTCATGGGACAACACTATAGAAATAAAACTTGGATATAACTTGGAGTAGTCAGTGTACAACTTGTATAGCAGTGTAGATTTACTGTCTTCTGAAAATAACTCAACACACAGCCATTAATGTCTAAATGGCTGGCAACATAAGTGAGTACACCCCACAGTGAACATGTCCAAACTGTACCCAAAGTGTCAATATTTTGTGTGACCACCATTATTATCCAGCACTGCCTTAACCCTCCTGGGCATGGAATTCACCAGAGCTGCACAGGTTGCTACTGGAATCCTCTTCCACTCCTCCATGATGACATCACGGAGCTGGTGGATGTTAGACACCTTGAACTCCTCCACCTTCCGCTTGAGGATGCGCCACAGGTGCTCAATTGGGTTTAGTCCATCACCTTTACCTTCAGCTTCCTCAGCAAGGCAGTTGTCATCTTGGAGGTTGTGTTTGGGGTCGTTATCCTGTTGGAAAACTGCCATGAGGCCCAGTTTTCGAAGGGAGGGGATCATGCTCTGTTTCAGAATGTCACAGTACATGTTGGAAATCATGTTTCCCTCAATGAACTGCAGCTCCCCAGTGCCAGCAACACTCATGCAGCCCAAGACCATGATGCTACCACCACCATGCTTGACTGTAGGCAAGATACAGTTGTCTCGGTACTTCTCACCAGGGCGCCGCCACACATGCTGGACACCATCTGAGCCAAACAAGTTTATCTTGGTCTCGTCAGACCACAGGGCATTCCAGTAATCCATGTTCTTGGACTGCTTGTTTTCAGCAAACTGTTTGCTGGCTTTCTTGTGCGTCAGCTTCCTTCTGGGATGACGACCATGCAGACCGAGTTGATGCAGTGTGCGGCGTATGGTCTGAGCACTGACAGGCTGACCTCCCACGTCTTCAACCTCTGCAGCAATGCTGGCAGCACTCATGTGTCTATTTTTTAAAGCCAACCTCTGGATATGACGCCGAACACGTGGACTCGACTTCTTTGGTCGACCCTGGTGAAGCCTGTTCCGAGTGGAACCTGTCCTGGAAAACCGCTGTATGACCTTGGCCACCGTGCTGTAGCTCAGTTTCAGGGTGTTAGCAATCTTCTTATAGCCCAGGCCATCTTTGTGGAGAGCAACAATTCTATTTCTCACATCCTCAGAGAGTTCTATGCCATGAGGTGCCATGTTGAATATCCAGTGGCCAGTATGAGAGAATTGTACCCAAAACACCAAATTTAACAGCCCTGCTCCCCATTTACACCTGAGACCTTGACACATGACACCAGGGAGGGACAACGACACATTTGGGCACAATTTGGACATGTTCACTGTGGGGTGTACTCACTTATGTTGCCAGCTATTTAGACATTAATGGCTGTGTGTTGAGTTATTTTCAGAAGACAGTAAATCTACACTGCTATACAAGCTGTACACTGACTACTCTAAGTTATATCCAAGTTTCATGTCTATAGTGTTGTCCCATAAAAAGATATAATGAAATATTTGCAGAAATGTGAGGGGTGTACTCACTTTTGTGATACACTGTATATAGGGATTTGAGTGTTCTTCACAAATCAGTATAATTTTGTAATTATTTATTTCCTTTTTATTACAGTAGGGTTTACTGCAGTTTAAAAAGGAATTGGATGCCCACTACTGTATCACAGTCCAATAGATGACTGCACATTCAGCTTGAAAGCCACAAGTCGATACATTTCTGGCAGATCCAGATTCTTTTGTTTGAACTAGAAGCTTCATCATTGTAAGATGACGCCATTTGGAATCCCAAAAATATGCATTTAAAATTCTACCCCAATTCCAGGCACCAGACTTACTACTATTTTATGAATTCCGTTTCTGCCAAGCTCAACTCAACCATCACATGCGTTACAAACACTAACAAGGGAGAAGGATCTGTTTTCATGAAAGTGGTCCATTTTTTTTAGATTTCGAGCTAATGCTTTGTTCTTATTCTTAATAATTCCTTTTCTTGTTTGTCTAAAGAAGTCTTTGACATGGTAACTGTCAAAGTATGCAAAGTGTGCTCAGTTATTGGCACCTTTTGTGTCAAATAAACCAGTATATTTTAAACATGTGCACTGGCAGGACACTATGCCCCTAATCTGGACAAATGGTTCATCATGGTTTTTTTTTCATCATTCACTTTTATGACTTCTTTATTTCTTTTTAAGAAAAATAGTGAAAGGTAGTGAAGGTGTGCTGTGGTATCTGGCACCAAGATGTTAGCAGCAGATCCTTTAACTCCTCTAAGTTGTGAGGTGGGGCCTCCATGGATCTGACTTGTTTGTCCAGCACATCCCACAGATGCTCGATTTAATTGAGATCTGGGGAATTTGGAGGCTGAGTCAACACCTCAAACTCGTTGTGCTCCTCAAACCATTCCTGAATCAGTTTTGCTTCCTGCTGAAAGAGGCCACAGTCGGGTGTACATGGTCTGCAACAATGCTTAGGTAGGTGATATGTGTCAAAGTAACATCCACATGGATGGCAGGACACAAGGTTTCCCAGCAGAACACTGCCCAAAGCATCACACTGCCTCCGCCGGCTTGCCTTCTTCCCATAGTGCATCCTGGTGCCATGTGTTCCCCAGGTAAGCGACGCACACACACCTGGCCATCCACGTGATGTAATAGAAAACGTGATTCATCAGACCAGGCCACCTTCTTCAATTGCTCCGTGGTCCAGTTCCGATCCTCACGTGCCCACTGTTGGTGCTTTCGGCGGTGGACAGGGGTCAGCATGGGCACCCTGACTGGTCTGCGGCTATGCAGCTCCATACGCAACAAACTGTGATGCACTGTGTATTCTGACACCTTTTTATCAGAACCAGCATTAACGTCTTCAGCAATCTGAGCTACAGTAGCTCGTCTGTTGAGCCTTCGCTCCCAAAGTGCATCAATGAGCCTTGGCAGCCCATACCACTGTTCCTTCCTTGGACCACTTTTGATAGATACTGACCACTGCAGAGCGGGAACACCCCACAAGAGCTGCAGTTTTGGAGATGCTCTGACCCAGTCGTCTAGCCATCACAATTTGGCCCTTGTCAAGTTTGGCAGTGGCAATCAATACAAGTCTGTGGAGAGTGTAGCTTGGTTTTAACAGCTTTTAATTTATGACAGCTTGGTGCGTTACCATAATTGACAAAACCATTCATTTTGCTCTTTACTATAAAATCTGAAAGGACAAGGACAATGTCCAGTGGTCAGTCCAATTCCTGAAGCTATAGAAAACTTGAGTTTAAAGACCCTCACTCACTTTCTATGCCGCTTATAGGGGGCTATGGCGGGTGCTGGAGTCTATTTCAGCTCTCAGTGGGCACAAGGCCCATTGCAGGAACTTTAAATACCCTCTGAAGTGTATTTTTCTATGAACCTCTACAGCACTTCTTCTATAGCACTATCCTAAAGATATCAAACATCAGTCACCCATCCTTTGAGACCTACTCACCTCAACTTGTCTTTGACAAACCACTATGATGTTCATATCTTTCTTAAAAAAAAAAGAACATCTAAAGTTTGGTCCTTGTTGACAGTTTGTACCTAGCTGACCTTCACTGATTGGTGCACGACTGCATAAACACACACAGCACACACAGCATCATGTGGGAAGGTTAGTAGCACTTTCAAAAAGTAAAAAAACACACAACCCTAATATGTTACTAATATGAATGAGGGGTGGTGAGTGTTTTTTTACAATACTTGAATGTTAATCTGCATTCACGCTCACCGGTGAGTTCAATGCCGAGGTTTCGCAGTCGGCGTCGTGTTCTGCGTGTCTGACGTGGGTTCAGAGGTAGGTGGTGCGTTTGTCCACGTTTCAAAGGTTGAGTAGCTCTTTACAGCTCTTTACAAAGTGTTTGCTGTCATTCATTCATAGCACAGTGAAGCCACAATGAAATGCATTGAATTATACACCGTACATGGTGTTTGAGCGAAGGCTGTAGCAAATGGATCGTAGCTATGGGAAAATATGGACATAAATAGCTTTAATCTATGGATGCAAACTACCTTCTACTGTATATACCTATTAATTATCATTCAAATGTCTAAGCCAGTTAAAATACAGCCAGTCATAGGAATGCAAAAAGCACTGGGCTCAAGCTCATCTAAAATAGACTAATGCAAAGTGGAAACAAGTGCTATGATCTGACCTGTTCCAAGGAAGGAACGGTGGTAAACAGCCAAGGCTCATTTATGCACGTGAGGAGCAAAGGCTGGCCCGTGTGGTCTGATCCAACAGCTCAAATTGCTGTAAAAGTTAATGCTGGTTCTAATAGAAAGGTGTCAGAATAAACAGTGCATCACAGTTTGTTGCGTATGGGGCTGCATAGCTGCAGACCAGTCAGGGTGCCCATGCTGACCCCTGTCCGCCACCGAAAGCACCAACAATGGGCACGTGAGCATCGGAACTGGACCACGGAGCAATGGAAGAAGGTGCGTGTGTGTCGCTTACCTGGGAACACATGGCACCAGGATGCACTATGGGAAGAAGGCAAGACGGCGGAGGCAGTGTGATGCTTTGGGCAATGTTCTGCTGGGAAACCTTGGGTCCTGCCTATCCATGTGGATGTTACTTTGACACGTACCACCTAACTAAGCATTGTTGCAGACCATGTACACCCTTTCATGGAGACGGTATTCCCTGATGGCTGTGGCCTCTTTCAGCAGGAAGCAAAAATGGTTCAGGAATGGTTTGAGGAGCACAACGAGGTTGAGGTGTTGACTTGGCCTCCAAATTCCACAGATCTCGATCCAGTCGAGCATCTCTGGGATGTGCTGGACAAACAGATCTGATCCATGGAGCCACACCTTGCAGAGTTGAAGGATCTGCTGCTAACATCTTGGTGCAGGGGTCTAGTGGAGTCCATGCCCTGACGGGTCAGGGCTGTTTTGGCAGTAAACGGGAGACCAAGACAATATTAGGAAGGTGATCTCACCCCTATTAAACCCATATATGGAATGCACTAGAATGTGTCGTGTCCAACATCAACACCCCACCTTACAAACGCTGTTTTGACCGAATGGGCACAAATTCCAACAGACACACAGTGCAAAATCTAGTACTCAGGTGTCCACATAGTGTATCTTTACAGGTTTTTAGTCAATAAGTTGTACATATCATGGCCGATCTCCAGTAAATCAAGCCCCTGTTAATCAATCAGACATTATCAGGTTTACGATGCTCAGCTGTCATTCTAGGAAGGAAGGTTCAGGGAAGCGCATATATCAAAGGCTTTAAAAACAGGCGTCTGGTAGGGGAATAGTCAGGTTTGAGGTGACATTTACAACCGATGCAACCTTGTTAAACCCTGTCATGCTTCTGCTTACAGGCCCTTTTACTCCATGTTCCATTCATCACATGTAAAGGTCAAACAAGCCCCAGGAATGTGAACATACCTATAATCATAAATGAAGTGATGTTTATATGACATATGGGCAGCATTAACCTAGGTCGTTTAAAGACGTGTATACTGTATGGCCGTAAGTATTTGGACACCTGATCATACTACTTCTCACAGGACTTTTAAGTATGTCTGTGGGTCAAAGACCACTGATGCTGGTCCAGAAAGCCATTCCAAAGCTGTTCAGTGGGGCTGATGTCAGGGTTCCAGGGCAGGCCACTGGAGTTTCTATAAACCAAGCTTTTCTTCATGCCTTTATAGGCCTTGCTAAGTTGAGAGCATACACCGATCATGCATAACATTATGACCACCTTCCTAATATTGTGTTGGGGCCCCTTTTGCTGCCAAAACAGCCCTGCAACTGTGATGCACTGTGTATTCTGACACCTTTCTATCAGAACCAGCATTAACTTCATCAGCAATTTGAGCCTTCGCTCCCCACGTGCATCAATGAGTCTTGGCCGCCCTTGACCCTGTCGCCGGTTTACCACTGTTTCTTTTTCCTTAGACCCCTTTTGATAGATACTGACCACTGCAGACCAGGAAAACCCCACAAGAGCTGCAGTTTCGGAGATGCTCTGACCCAGTCGTCTAGCCATCACAATTTGGCCCCGTCAAACTCACTCAAATCCTTACGCTCGCCCATTTTTACTGCTTCTAACACGTCAACTTTGAGGATAAAATGTTCACTTGGTGCCTAATATATCCCACCCACTAACAGGTGCAGTGATGAAGAGATAATCAGTGTTATTCACTTCAGTGGTCATAATGTTATGCCTGGTTGGTATATAACTTCCTTAATATAACTGATTTATTACACGGGTTGGCCATTGATGTGGAATTAAATGTAAGGGGGTGTCCCAATACTTTAATCCATTTAGTGCATTTCTATCTTTCTGTAAATACCTTTTGCATTTTGGAGAATACTGTGGTACCTTGTAACTCAATGTCCCCTAAACTCAAACACTTAAACACTTAAATTTTAAATTAACAATTGCTTGAGAGGTGCCTGAGAATAATTTGGCAGTGTTTGCTGAAGGGCGAGTGCACTCGACTAATTGAAGCTGTGCCCATGATTCGTCTAAAAGGGCTTTCAATGTCTCTGTAACTGGAACTCTGCCGAGCACCACCGCTACAAGCAGCAGCACTATTGGTGGGCCTGGCATGCAAAAGCAGTTCTGCTAGGTCCAAAAGCCTTGGGAACACTGCAATCCTGCAATCTATATATATATGTGGTCTGGAAGGAGCGTTTTTAGGAGCATTTTTAAAACTGAATATCCAAGGGCATTCACATCAGGCTTTGGGCGATGCTGGTAGTGCAAGACATCAGGTAGTCGGTGAAGGATAGAAGTTAAGTGTGTTCTTAGAGATGTGCACTTTTATCCATTGGTTCACCCTAAATTTAAATATATGAGGGACAAACACATAGTGTAAAGGTAGAGGTAAGTCCCCACCTTTACCCACTTAGTGATGTTGGTGACCAGTTGGCCAGGGTTCAGCCAACTGATGACCAACATTAGACTTGGTGGGTCCTAGCAGGCAAATAGGTGTGTGGCTATAGTCATGGCTTGCCTTCTTCCTATAGTGCATCCTGACGCCATGTGTTCCCCAGGTAAGCGTTGCACACGCTCCCGGCCATCCACGTGATGTAAAAGACAACGTGATTCATCAGACCAGGCCACCTTCTTCCATTGCTCCGTGGTCCAGTTCCAATTTGCCCATTGTTGGCGCTTTCGGCAGTGGACAGGGGTCAGCATGGGCACCCTGACTGGTCTGCGGCTATTCAGTCCCATACGCAACAAACTGAGATGCACTGTGTATTCTGACACTTTTCTATGAATGAGCCTTGGCCGCCCATGACCCTGTCTCCAGTTTATTACTGTTCCTTCCTTTTCTCCCCTAATCTAGTCGTGTCCAATCACCCCGATTGCGTCCTCTATACTGTTTCGACCCTTCACCGCTGACTGAGGACGCCTCTCAACTGACATACGCCCCCTCCGGCACGTACAGTCAGTACAGACTGCATTTTTCACCTGCACGAGTCGAGTTCATACACTGACGGGCACTGTGTACGGAGGGCCACACCCCCATCAGCATTATTCTTTAGCCCTGTTCAGGCGCCATCAGTCAGCCAGCAGGGGCCGCAGTTGCACCAGTTATGAGGACCTACGATCCGACTTTTTTACCCCCATGAACAACAGCCAATCGTTGTTAATGCAGCCGCCCAGCCCAGTCGGAAAGGCAGAGCTGAGATTCGATACGATGTATTCGAAACCCCAACTCTGGTGAGCTAGCATTCTCTAATTTGATTTTTTATATATGTACAGAGCTCTTTAGACATTCCTATTATAATAATTGTGACAGTGTTATAAGTACAGGCAAACTGGCCATATTATTAGGAAAACCTAATAGTGGTAGCAGCTTATTGCATTAAAATTATATCCACATGGCCTAAGAGCTTTAGTTCATGTTTATTAGGTCTTTCGATTCTCACTGTGTCATGGTTGTTGGTGCCAGGCAGGTTTGTTTTGAGTGTGTCAGAACCCGCTGAATCTTTGTGATTCCCACAATATCTATCAATCCACGTATTGTTACTGACCATGTGTTTCACCTTATGCGTACCATGTCATAAAACACTGCCTTCAGCATGTTAATTGAGCACAACAGAACACAAGTCATCCTAAACAGGTCTCATAAACTTTACAATGCGTTTGTTGTACTTTAATGACCTCTCTGGTCACAAGATCATAATATAACAGAGCACTTTTGAGATGTAAAATAATGGGGGATTCTCAGCATGAATGTGCAGCTGACCAATTTACCAAAGGGTTACATGATGTAAATGATTTCAGCATGAACCCAAACCTTAAGGGAATGTTTCCGACCACCTTATCAACAAATCTATAAACTGCTCTGAGAGCAGAAGAGATCCACCCAGTATTAGCATGCTGTTCTTAATAAATAGGAAGGCGAGTGGATATAGACACAGAGAAGTCATCAACTGTAGTCAATTATATTCTGAAATTTGGTATCATGACAAGTTAAATAACTAAAAAACAACACCCAATAATTAACTAGAGAGGTGCATTTCCTAAAGAAAATGTGAGTCTGATTGCAGTTTAGCAGTGGTAAAGTATATGGTGTTTGAATACTTAGCTCAGGCAGGTAAGTGTGTGTGTATGTGCAAGCATGCAGTTGGTGGTGTCTGAATACTTTTGGTCATGCAGTTGGTAGTGAATTTTGGGCAATAAAAATAAAAAACTACCACTACTACAATTACACTAATAATAATAATAATAGAAATAATAATAATAATAATAATAATACAATAATAATACAATAATAATAATAATAATAATAATAATAATAATAATAATAATAATAATAATAATAAATAAAACTACCACTACGGCAATCACACTAAATAATAATAACACTAATGACAATAAAAGTGTCATTGCCTTCTACAATCACACATAATATCATTAATAATAATAAAAATACGAATAATAATAATAATACTAATAAGACTAACAAGACTGCAATTACATGCAATTAAGAATAATATTAATAATAACAACAATAATAATTATAATAATAACAATAATGATAACAATAATAATACAACTAACAGATACCAATAGTGTGATTACCTACTTCAATCACACTAATAATAATAATAATAATAATTATAATAAGACTAACAGACAACAGTGTTATTGCCTACTGCAATCACACTGCTACTACTACTACTACTAATAATAATAATAAAATTAATAATAATAATAATAATAACACTAACGAATAACAATAGTGTGATTGCCTACTTCTATCACACTAATAATAATAATAATAATAATAATAAAATAATAATAATAATAAGACTAACAGATAACAAGTACATAATAATAATAATTATAACAATAATTATAATGATAATAAGACTAACGGATAACAATTGTGTGATTACCTACTGCAATCATACTAATAAATAAAGTTGCTTTATGTACGTATATTTTGTAACCAGTCAAAAAGGGTTATGATATTGGTGTGCAATGTCTATTTGTTCTACACATACTGCATTGAGCATATCTATTTTCCCCCAGTTTGGTCATTTGTCATTTTAAATGTACTATTTTTAATTCCTCAGCCACATACAATACACCCATGCTGGAACACCAACTGCTGAACATTCTACAGTACATATGAAGAAGCATGATATGCTCTCTGTATTCCTCCACCACTTGTGCTGGTGCATTAACCGGGCAGAATGACTTACTCACGCAGCAGCAGGGAGGTGGTTTCTCATCCGACCTCTCCAGACATGGCTGATTGTTTCTGTAGCGTGCTCAACCAGGCCAGTCGGGGCACTGAGATTCGAATTAGGGTGTTTACTGTGCTTTACTAGCAAAATAGACTGCTGAGTGTCGCTGCACTACACTTTCTATCTAAGTTTTATTGTTTTTCATACCTAGCAAATGTGGTTCTTGACAACTGCTTTTGTCACTACCCCTTATATCATATTTAGCTCTCACATCAGAGCTAGCTTCCCTGTGGAGACACTGTCATTTGTCATAATCGTTTGTGCTCGCTTCGACGGCACCCACTCAGAGACGCTCTTTCAGCTCTGAACTTGATCATAATTGATGGCTCACATGACAGCTAATTGGTCATTAGTGCAGTCTGTTAGTCTGATCATCAGTGAAGTCGCTTCAGATTATACGTACATCATGCCAGGTCACACGGAGTTAAACAACTGCACATAGACACACTGTGGATTTAGTACAGGTTTAGGGCCAGTGAGCTCTCTACATAGGCATCTAGTGTTTGGATTCCCAATTGCTTGCTTGTAAATGCAATGTCTTTATTAGACTTAGATAGATCTGCAGATAAAGTTAAGGCATATAGTAAGAGTGTACTGGCCAGGCAACCTATTATACAGCAAAATAATGTTTTACGTGCACTGATCACCCATAACATTAAAACCACCTCCTTGTTTAGAAGCACTTTGTAGTTCTACAATTACTGACTGTAGTCCATCTGTTTTTCTGCATGCTTTGTTAGCCCCCTTTAATGCTGTGTTTCAATATTCACAGAGCAGGTATTATTTAGGTGGTGGATCATTCTCAGCACTGCACTGACACTGACATGGTGGTGGTGTGTTAGTGTGTGTTGTGCTGGTATGAGTGGATCAGACACAGCAGCGCTGCTGGAGTTTTTAACCACCGTGTCCACTCACTGTCCACTCTATTAGACACTCCTACCTAGTTGGTCCACCTTGTAGATGTAAAGTCAGAGACAATCGCTCATCTATTGCTGCTGTTTGACTTGGTCATCTTCTAGACCTTCATCAGTGGTCACAGGACGCTGCCCATGGGGCGATGTTGTCTGGTTATTTTAGGTTGGTGGACTATTCTCAGTCCAGCAGTGACAGTGATGTGTTTAAAAACTCCAGCAGCGCTGCTGTGTCTGATCCACTCATACCAGCACAACACACACTAACACACCACCATCATGTCAGTGTCACTGCAGTGCTGAGAATGATCCACCACCCAAATAATACCTGCTCTGTAATGGTCCTGGGAGAGTCCTGACCATTGGAGAACAGCCTGAAAGGGGGCTAACAAAGCATGTAGAGAAACAGATGGACTACAGTCAGTAATTGTAGAACTACAAAGTGCTCCTGTATGGTAAGTGGAGCTGATAAAATGGACAGTGAGTGTAGAAACAAGGAGGTGGTTTTAAGGTTATGGCTGATCAGCGTATCGAATCACTGTCACCTTACAGCAAAGATGTAAAAACATACAGTTTGCATGTTCTCACTGTGTCTGTGTGGGTTTCCTCTGGATGCTCAGGTTTCCTCCAACAGTCCAAAGACATGCAGTCAGGTAAATTGGAAATTTTAAAGTCCCCCTAGGTGTGTGTGTGTGTTTACCCTGTAATGGACTGGTGACCTTTCCAGGCCTTTCGCCCAGCGAATCGCACCCACTGTGCCCCTGAATAGGATAAAGCAGTGGTAAAAGAGTCAAAGAATGAATGAATGCTGTAAGCCAAAATATTTACAGCATTGAACCAGTGATCTGTCCATATATCTGTGTTTCTGAATGGCACGCCAAGTCACCACATCTGGAATCCAATAGCGCACCTTTGAAATGCAGTTAAACAGGAAATTAAAGTAATGTTTCCATGCTGCAAAGATAGACTGTTATTAGAGCAAATGAGGGTCTTAACTAGTATAATTATGGAAAGTAAGTGTACATGCTCCTTGCTGTGTTTACTCCTTGAAGGTAAACAATGACTGTGGGGAGTTTTGCATGTTTTAGAAAGGGCTATATGTGTAAATACACTGATCAGCCATAACATTAAAACCACCTCCTTGTTTCTACACTCACTGTCCATTTTATCAGCTCCACTAACCATATAGGAGCATTTTGTAGTTCTACAATTACTGACTGTAGTCCATCTGTTTCTCTGCATTCTTTGTTAGCCTCCTTTCATGCTGTTCTTCAATGATCAGGACCCCAAGGTGGATCATTCTTAGCACTGCACTGACACTGACATGGTGGTGGTGTGTTAGTGTGTGTTGTGCTGGTAAGAGTAAATAAGACACAGCAGTGCTGATGGAGTTTTTAAACACCTCACTGTCACTGCTGGACTGAGAATAGTCCACCAACCAAAAACATCCAGCCAACAACGCCCCATGGGCAGCGTCCTGTGCCCACTGATGAAGGTCTGGAAGATGATTAACTCAAACAGCAGCAATAGATGAGCGATCATCTCTGACTTTACATCTACAAGGTTAACCAACGAGGTAGGAGTGTCTAATAGAGTGGACAGTGAGTGGACACGGCCATTAAAGAACAGGGTGAAAGCAGATGAATTACAGTAAGTAATTGTAGAACTACAAAGTGCTCCTGTATGGTAAGTGGAGCTGATAAATTGGACAGTGAGTGTAGAAACAAGGAGGTGGTTTTAATATTATGGCTGATCCTGTGGTAGCCACCTTGCGTCAAGTGTTCTGAGCATGTGTGTGTGTGTGTGTTGTGCAGAAACCTCAGCTACACAAAATCATATATTCTAAAAGGGCAGCTCACATAATCAGCCTCATCAGTGCAAAATTACTGCCGGTCAAGTGTTCGACATTATCCAGAAGACAGAGATGTGATTATATGGCACATTATCACCCATCAAGAAATTAACAATAATAGAAAAAAGACTTTAATGCATCAAGATAGAGCAACGCGGTGTACGAAGTGCTGCTCCAAAAATAGAGGCGCTATTTTTGGATCGTCGCCCTAATGCCTGTCTGAAAAGGTCCCTGTATGATTTTGCATTCAGAATATGAGCTCAGCATAACTGATGCAGAATGTTGGCAGCCACCCTTGGGCAATTCTTGATAATTAATGGGCAGGACGTAAAACCAGATATTATATGCTATATGGCCGAAAGTATGTAGACACCCCTTCTATTCTTTCGCCAGTACATCACAGGGCAGACATACACAAACACATTCACGCTCACACTTAGGGCAATTTAAGAAGCTCCAGTTGGCATGACTGCATGTCTTTGGACGTGTGGAAGGAAACCAGAGCACCTGGAAGAAACCCACAAGTGCAAATTCCACACATAAAGGAACCTGGCTGCCAGGACGGAAATGCCAACCAAGGCCCTTTTGCTATGAGGCAACAGTGCTACCCACTGTGCCACTATGCTGCCCCGCTTAGAACGTCCCCAAATCAGAAAACTAAATGGCACTGTAGTAACGTGACGGCTGCTGAATCAGTTCGGCAATGTACTTCATTAAGATTTTGTCCTTTTGCATTGCCGTTTTGCGCCTTGTAAGCAGTATATCACTCCAGGTGAAAGTTTTTCTATATATCATGGTTTCTCATTCTCACACTTGTCAGCTCATTTGTTGGCACATCTGCTTTTCTCTGAAGTTGTGATACTGAGACACTCATAGCATTTTTGTAGCTTTTTGGGAGCTCCTCCTGGTCCTGTGGCACAACAGAACTGTCCTGGGAGAGGCGATTGTCCCAGAGGTGGCATAATGTAAATGTAAAAATCTAAGTTTTCGGTCTCTTGTTGTACCATCCCTGTTGCAAATTGTGTATATTAACTTTATATTGTTCTTGTGCATAAACACAAAGCATGTGTCTCTGAGACTCACGTATCATCACAGCCTTTTGTTTTGATAATTGCAGACTGAAAAATCACAAAATACAGTGTTGTTGTGGCTGGGGGCCAGGAGCTGATTGCCGAAATGATTTAGCAGCTGCCACATTACAAAACAGGACCAATATTCCACACTAAGATTTGCATCCTTTTGCTTTGCTGATTTGCGCCTTGTAAGCATTATATCACTCCAGGTGGAAGTTTTTCTATACATCATGGTTTTTCATTCTCACACTTGCCAGCTCATTTGTTGGCACGTCTGCTTTTCTTTGAAGCTTTGTAGCTTTTTGGAAACTCCTTCTGGTGTTGTGGCATTTTGGGCATCATGTCAGAACTGCCCTAGGGAAAAATATTACCCCAGAAGTGATGTGATGTGATGTCCATTACCGAAACCAGTCGAACCGGCAAAGTTCTAGTATTGGTGGATAGATTCCCTGTTAATGAGATCTGGGTCAGATAAAAACAGGGTTATAAATGAGCCATAAATAAAACAATAATGAGGAATAGAGTAACAAATAAGCTAATCTGAGAAGTAATGATTCATGTAGAAACAAATTTATTAAATGGAGATCTGTTTTGTAAACATGCCTATTATCTCCTCTCAAATGACATTTTCCAAATCTGCATAAACAAAGCTTGAGGCTAAAGCCAGCAAATTAAATATGAGCAATTTCATCATGAATGTCTATTCTATTATTTAAGATTTGAGGGAAAATATACTTGTATTTATAACATAAAAGACCATTTAAGACATTAGAGAGGTTAGGTAAGGGGGTGGTTTGGGGGGTCTGGCACGGATTAATTCTGTTTACATTATTTCTTATGGGAAAAATAGGTTTAACTAACGAACATTTTGACATAAGAACAGCTCTTTGGAACCAATTAAATTCGTAAGTCAGGGGTCTACTGTACTGTAATGCGGGTGAGTACTAGGGTCACGCACACTGGGCACTAATTGGACAGTTGTCTCAATATGCAAAGAGTTCCACATGCGAGGTTTAAGGGTAGTCTAGCTTCACCAGGGTATACAGTGAATTCGGTGGGTTTAACTAATGAGTGTCTTTGTAAGGTTGTGAATGTATTGTGATGCATAAAACAACTTTATTAATGCCACACTAGGTATCTTTTCATATTTCCTTACTTCGGTATTTGTAGTACATTTCATTTATTTATTTATTTATTTATTTTACATTAGGAACTTGTGCTATTTTGTACCCTATACCCATACCAATATAAGTGTATAACTGTTACCCACTCTCACCCCCAACCACTTCCAAAGACGTAAGTGAAATGTAATGTATTTTCTCTAGGTTAATTTAGCTGCAAGCTTTAGTATACGTTTACCGATAAGGCATAACATTATGACCACCTTCCTAATATTGTGTTGGTCCCCATTTTTCTGCCAAAACAGCCCTGGCCCATTGAGGCATGGACTTCACTAGACCCCTGAAGGTGTGCTGTGGTATCTGGCACCAAGATGTCAGCAGCAGATCCTTTAACTCCTGTAAGTTGCGAGGTGGGGCCTCCGTGGATCGGACTTGTTTGTCCAGCACATCCCACAGATGTAACCAGTGTAAACTGATTTCACCTATGACGTAATGTACAAAACGTAGGGTTCCTAGTTAGAATCCTTAGTTTGTTGACCCATTGGCTTCCTAGTACTATCTATGCTTACAAAATACAGTATGTTACCATATACATGAAGAACATTGTATACATTAGATAGCTATAAATACTTATTAAAAACTATTCATCCCAGCCCTGCATATAGGTCTAGCGATATAACATCGATGTCTGCAGAATGACCCTGTTAATATGAAGGTAAATTGTAGATACCCAGATTCATTAATTTTTTTTAAAAGGCACATTCGGATCCTGTCAGCACAGAAAGCTGAAGTCCTAAAAAAAAGCATCAGCTCAGCTCCTCAGAATTGATTCAATATTCTCGTGATTGATGCACCAGCCTTGCTGAAAACTGTGGAAAATGAGGTCCAGGGTATTGAGCCAGAAGAGTAATGACTACCCAGTATTCCTGTTTTTGTGCAGAGAGAGGCAGAACGACAGGAACCCAACATCCCTGACCACCACAAATCTGTATGACCCTGAACCTCCAAGCTTTGTTCCATTGGGGTGGACAGTTTCGGTCATAGGGGTCGTAGCCAGGTGACCCAACGTATTATAACTGGCCGGCAATAATGACAGAACCCGAGACCACTAGACCGCCCGGAGCGCCAGGATTGCAAGATACCAATTTTGTAGAGTAGAATGAGACTCCAGCACCCCTAATTATTACAGCATAACTAAAAGGGAGAACTATCATGTAATACAGCCATGAGGGCTTCAACAAACTTGAGTGATCGCTCGAGAGGGGCAGAACAACATCCCTGACCACCACAAATCCCTATGACCTTGAACCCCCAAGATCTGCGCCTTTATAGGTAGGGTGGTCAGTCATGATCCTAGGGGTCAAAACTAGGTGTAGCCAGGTGAATATATTATAACTGGCCATCAATAGTCTTCCTTCACATGCTTTTTCATGATTTCCGTTAAGCACCAGTGTAAAGACATGCTTACCAGTAGGTGTATTGTTGTTAGGGTCAAATGTCTCACCTTCACCTGTTTAAACATACACTGATCAGCCATAACATTAAAAAATGAGTAAATTGAGTAAATGGGTAATTTGACACATTATATTTATTTAAAATCAATTCCACAACACAATAGGGTTCACAAAGCTATGGGGTCTGTACACTTTGTGTCAATGTGTTTGTGTGTCTGTGTGGGTGTGTATATTTGTAGAAGCCAGGCCACGAGCATGTCCCTGAATAGGACATTTCTGTTACGCACAGGACACTCATAAACTAAAAAAGTTACCCTGGTTGTAAATATAGTCCAATAGCATTTGCTACGAGCCAGGGTAGAAAGCACGGTGCTTTCTCGCCTCTCCCCCCACCCCGTGTTTCAGGGAGAATAAGTGCACCCAGCAGGACTCTAAAATCAAAGGGGCATGCTCAATAGAATCAAGGAGCTCAATAGAATCAACAAATTGAATTGTAGTCAATAGTGCATTTGAGCTTTGATAATCTAAATTGCTGTTGGTTGTTGAGATCTGTACCTGGACTGAGCCTTTAAAGCAAAGAGCTCCTCAAACCAAGATGATTTTCAGTAGCAGTAGATTGGCATCATATTTTTGGGTGGCATTAGCCCTAATGTGACATTACATTGAAGTACAGTATAATTAACTTAAAAGGATTGCTTAAAATGTATGAGCTTTGTTCCTGTGATGGACTGGCAACCTGTCTGGGATGCTTCCTACCTTTCACTTTGTAGTTCTACAATTAATGACTGTAGTCCATCTGTTTCTCTGCATGCTTTGTTAGCCCCCTTTCATGCTGTTCTTTAATGGTCAGGACCCCCACAGGACCACTACAGAGTAGGTATTTTTTGGGTGGTGGATCATTCTCAGTACTGCAGCGACACTGACATGGTGGTGGTGTGTTAGTTTGTGTTGTGCTGGTATGAGTGGATAAGACACAGCAGCACTGATGGAGTATTAAAACACAAAATATTTCCAGCCAACAGCGCCCCGTGGGCAGCGTCCTGTGTCCACTGATGAAAGTCTAGAAGATGACCAACTCAAACAGCAGCAACAGATGAGCGATCGTCTCTGACTTTACATCTACAAGGTGGACCAACTAGGTAGGAGTGTCTAATAGAGTGGACAGTGAGTGGACACGGTATTAAAAACTCCAGCAGCGCTGCTGTGTCTGATCCACTCATACCAGCACAACACACACTAACACACCACCACCATGTCAGTGTCATGCCAATGTCAGGGCTGAGAATGATCCACCACCTAAATAATACCTGCTCTGTGGGGGTCCTGACCATTGAAGAACAGGGTGTAAGCAGGCTAAAACAGTATGTAAAGAAATAGATGGACTACAGTCAGTAGTTGTAGAACTACAAAGTGTTTCTATATGGTAAAATGGACAGTGTGTAGAAACAAGGAGGTGGTTTTAATAGTATGGCTGATCAGCGTATATGTGTTTAGACCAATTAAATTCACTTTCCATACATCCCAGCTTGTTTGGAAGCTGGGGTCAGAGCACAGGGTCAGCCACTGTAGGGCACTATAGGGCTGCATGGCTGCATGAACGGTACTTGTCTGACTGCATTGTGCCAAGTGTAAAGTTTGGTGGAGGGGGGATTATGGTGTGGGGTTGTTTATCAGGAGTTGGGCTCGGCCCCTTAGTTCCAGTGAAAGGAACTCTTAATGCTACAGCATACCAAGAGATTTTGGACAATTTCATGCTCCCAACTTTGTGGGAACAGATTGGGGCCGTCCCCTTCCTGTTCCAACATGACTGCGCACCAGTACACAAAGCAAGGTCCATAAAGACATGGATGAGCCAGTTTGGCGTGGAAGAACTTGACTGGCCTGCACCTCAACCCGATAGAACACCTTTGGGATGAATTAGAGCGGAGACTGCGAGCCAGGTCTTCTCGTCCAACATCAGTGTCTGACCTCATAAACGCACTCCTAAACCTTGTGGAAATCCTTCTCAGAGGAGTTGAAGCTGTTATAGCTGCAAAGGGTGGGCAGACACCATATTAAACCCTATGGATTAAGAATGGGACGTCACTCAAGTCCATATGCGTGTGAAGGCAGACGAGCGAATACTTTTGGCAATATAGTGTATAATAACAGTGGTTCCCTTGAAATAAAAGAATGCTCTCTGTTGCTTGCATCTTTGTGTCACGCAATCCAGTGGCAGCAAGCAGCATAAAAGTAAACTCTTTCCCAGTGAATTCCCAGTTCGACTTTGTGCTTTCGGCTGGACAGGTGTAGAGGGTCGAGTCAGAAAGAACCAGAAAAGCAAAGTCACCTGCCCGAGAATAGATGCCAGCCCGCAATGCGATGCTATTCCAAAGGGTGCAGCGGGCATGAGGGGGGTGCTGTGGAGAATTCTCCTGTAATGAGCACTTCTGTGACAGCGGATTTGCCGGGGGTGCGAATGCAGAAATAGTCTCTACTGTAGGATGTGACAAAACACTGACAAACTCTGACAGTGTGATTGGAACAAGTACACTAGATGGCCAAAAGTATATAGACACCTGACCATAACCCATAAAACCCCGGGCAATGATACGGCATTGATAGGTGCACATTCAGTCAGACACCGGTGTTGGATGAGAAGGTCTGACTGACAGTTGACGTTCCAATCTATCCTAAATGTGAGGTCAGGTAAGGGGTTTGTGAAGGTCATCCGAGTTCCTCCACACCAAACTAATTAAGCAACGTCCTTTTGAGCAATGTCATGCTAAAACAGGAAAGGAGGGGTGGTCCTAAAACTGTTCTCAGTAATGTAAAATCATCTAATGAGCAATTTTTGCACATCAATCAATTGGTTGGGTTCCGAACCTGCTGTGCTAAAGAGCAGATCTAATTAGCAATCTACTGCTGGTATGGGTACACACTGTGTTGATGTACGTGTATGACACCGATCAGCCATAACACTCCTTGTGTCTACACTCACTGTCCATTTTATCAGCTCCACTTTGTAGTTCTACAATTACGGACTGTAGTCCATCTATTTCTCAACATACCTTTTCAGCCTGCTTTTACCCTGTTCATTCTCAGCACTGCAGTGACACTGACATGGTGGTGGTGTGTTAGTGTGTGTTGTGCTGGTGTTACAGGATAGCCCATCGGTGATGGAAAAACTAAGTCCGAATCAGGAACTTCAAAAACAGGTGCAAAATATTAAAGATAAAAATAAATTTTACCGAGATATTCCAACACTCAAACACGGCCTAAACTACTAAACAAACTTTAAACTAAACTTCAGTGCTTCTCAATTACAGCACCACCATTACAACTCCCACATGCCCAACCAAACCCCCCCCCCCCCCCTTCCTTAAATACTCATGAGGGATTGGACCAAACCAATTACAGGTAACATAGCATTTCCTAAGTTCACCACTATCAAAAAGTCATTGGTCTATGACAAACAAAGACATGCCATTATTATACCGTTAAACCAGTTTATATTAATTACATTGAGACAATGTCACAATCACAATTATATAACAACACCAAACAAATAATAAAAAGACTTCCCCCCCCCATAGGTACAAAATAGTCCATTCCCAAAATGGTGCAGTCCAAGGACTTCAAATCCCATCAACCGTCAGTGCTCGGGTCCTTCAACTCCCAGCACAGCTGCCTGCATGCCTGGTGCAAACCTGTAAGTAAACTTAACACTGCTAACCCTACAAACACTAACCTCACTTCTTACCATCATCCCCCTTCAATTAAATAACCAGTAAATGATTTAAAAGGTAAATGATTGTGGTGTTTGTACATTACAGTACCTCAAAAAAAAGTGTACCAAACTTTTACATGTAACCCTTGAAACGACATTATCTTCATTACAGCTGGTACTGTGCCCACTCTATTACACATTCCTACCTAGTTGGTCCACCTTGTAGATGGGAAGTCAGAGACGATCGCTCATCTATTGTTGCTGTTCGAGTTGGTCATCTTGTAGACCTTCATCAGTGGTCACAGGACGCTGCCCACGGGGCGCTGTTGGCTGGTTATGTTTGGTTGGTGGACTATTCTCAGTCCAGCAGTGACAGTGAGGTGCTTCATCAGCACTGCTGTGTTTTATCCACTCATACCAGCACAACACACACTAACACACCACCACCATGTCAGTGTCACTGCAGTGCTGTGAATGACCCACCACCCAAATAATTCCTGCTCTGTAGTGGTCCTGGGAGAGTCTTGAACATTGAAGAACAGCATGAAAGGGGGCTAACAAAGCATGCAAGTCAGTAATTGTAGAACTACAAAGTGCTTCTATATGGTAAGTGGAGCTAGAAGGTCTCAAAAAGCAGCACATGATTTACAGATGTAAATCAAAGCTATTGCTAAGGTTATGGGATTCCAGTGAACCACAGTCAAAGCCATTGTCTACAAAAGGAGAAAAATTTGAAAATGTTACCAAGAATGGATCAATGACTCAAGCTGAACATCTGTTGAACCATAAGCCTCACTTGCCTCATTTATAGTTAATGTATACAATTCCACAATAATAAAGACACACGGCAAAATGCCATCCATTGGCGAGTTGCAAGGCCAAACCCCAGCTGACATCTAGATGACCTCCAAGACCTTTGGTATAAGGATGAACGTTTTAGAAGACATGGGTCTTCAACACCATATTCCACCATTATGGTCATGGTAGTGTGACTGTCCTTGCTTCTGTTGAACCTGTTTGACTTGGTCTAATTGATGAAATCACAAATTCTACTCTCAAGGGAGGTTCAAGGATATGCTAAGCTCCTTGCATGTCTAAATTATTGACACCACTGTTGTCTTGGGAACGCTCCGAGCCTGATTGTTCTACGTCCTTGGTGCAAATTGATCACGTAGATCCACAGACAGTTCCTTGGACTTTGGCCCTTATAGACCCAGGTGTGTGTACGACTATGTCCAATTAATTTAAATTGCAACAGGTGGACTCAAGTGAGTTGTTGACACATTGCATGGATAATTGAATATTGAGAACAAAATAAGGTCAAGGGGTCTGGATGCTTGATATCATTAAAATGTATTCACACCATTGCCTGTTGTTGTAAATTGAAGCAACTTGAAACAGTTGTAAGGTCAGATAGTTTGTTAGGAAAATAATAGATTCTCGAGTGCCCATTGTTTTGGCGCTTTCGGCGGTGGACAGGGGTCAGAATGGGCACCCTGACTGGTCTGCGGCTATGCAGCCCCGTGCGCAACAAACTGCGATGCACTGTGTATTCTGACACCTTTCTATCAGAACCAGCATTAACTTCTTCAGCAATCTAAGCTCCCCGCCCCTGTCGCTGGTTTACCACTGTTCCTTCCTTGGACCACTTTTGATAGAAACTGATCACTGCAGACTGATCAGCCATAACATTAAAACCACCTCCTTGTTTCTACACTCACTGTCCATTTTATCAGCTCCACTTGCCATATAGAAACATTCTAGACCTTCATCAGTGTTCACAGGACGCTGCCCACAGGGCGCTGTTGGCTGGATATATTTTTGGTTGGTGGACTATTCTCAGTCCAGCAGTGACAGTGAGGTTTTTAAAAACTCCATCAGCGCCGCTGTGTCTTATCCATTCATACCAGCACCATGTAATTGTCCCTGCAGTGCTGAGAATGATCCACCACCCAAATAATACCTACTCTGTAGTGGCCCTGTGGGGGTCCTGACCATTGAAGAACAGCATGAAAGGGGGCTAACAAAGCATGCAGAGAAACAGATGGACTTCTATATGGTAAGTGGAGCTAATAAAATGAACAGTGAGCGTAGAAACGAGTCGTGTGGCATCTAACAGTCTGACTGCAATGTAATGTCATGTAAATTAGCTTCCCAAGCCACTTTATATTCTGAGAACAATTGCCTCAAATATATGCTATATTTACATTTACATTTATATTCATAAAGGGGAGGTTAGATTAAGAAATAAGCAAAGAGCTACAACCAAAATGCAACTTGCCATTACTACATTAAATCAGTAGTAGCTTAGTGGATAAGATACTGAACTATTAATCAGAAGGTCACTGGTTTAAGCCCCACCACTGCCAAGTTGCCACTGTTTCCACAGTTAGATCCCGAGAAGGCTCTGATAGCTCTTAACCCTTAAACCCTTGCTCAACAACAGTAGACAGATATGATAAATGAGTAAAGCTGGCCAGTGGTTCTGTTTTAGCACGGCTTTTTTTCAGCACTTCCCTCACAAATCCATCCTCCAGGAATGCATTTAAATCAGGATGTTCAGGAAGGACAGTAGATACTTCACAAGGATTTACAATGCTGTCACTAAGCTGGGGGCAGGTGGCTATTTAATCAATACTGACCTCTAATGCACTTGGGAAAAACAGCTGTTAACACTTACAAAGAATAAACCCGGTTGTATCTTGCATTAGCTACTAGCATGTAGTCTGAATAAACTCGTTAGGCTTGCTGTGAAGTAAAATAAACTTTTTGGAAATGATTCCAGTCTGGACAAATATACAGACAATGATTTAAATGGGCTGTGCTTAAAACTGCACCTTAGTGTTCTTAGGTCATAATGTTATGCCTGGTCAGTGTATAATAAATAACTGCTGTACTCATAAAAATCTGAACACAACTTTGCTTTTACTCATTAATAATGATCTGTATTTGATGACAGGGATTTCCTAAAGTATTTTCAAGCATATGTGGTTATATTTATAACAGAGGCTTTCTGAATCTTTTGATAATATTAAGGACTGTAGATGAGGAATTTGCTAAAGAATTCTATTGCAATATTTTATTAGTGCAATGTTGCACTATTTCCTTAAACAGCATATGGATGTAGTCAGATTGCACCCAATAAAAAGTAAGCAGGTGTCTTTTGTCAAAGTGGAATTTTTTTTTTATTTTTTTGAATATTTAGATGTAAATAAAAAAAACACTTTAAAATACATGCTAGGGTAACAAGTCCACAGCCAAGCAAGCTTTAGATCAATTATAGTTACTATAATTATAATAATAATTATTATTATTTTTAGATTAAATATTTTTTAGTTTTATTATTATATTATATATTCTAATATAATATATTTTATTATATTATTAATATATTATTATATTATATTATATTATTATATTTTTTTCTTCTTTCTTTTGTTATTATTATATTTTTATTATTATTATTTTTTATTATTCTATTATATACTTTTATATTATATATTTTTTATTATTTTGTTTTATTATTTTAAATTTTATATTATTATTATTTCTTTCTTCTTCCTGTTTTTGAATAAATTTATTTAAATAATTATTTATTTGTTATTGCGATCAGCAACAAACTTTAGCCATGCTTAAGGATGCTGATTTTTGAGGTGAAGATTTCCTTTCTTCTTTCCTTCCTTATTTATTTATTACTATTATTATTTTATTAGATTATTAATATATTATTATTATTATTCTTTCTTTCTTTTTCCTCTTTATCTTTTCTTCTTCTTTTTTTGTTAGTATTATTATTATATTTTTATTATTATTTTATTTTATTATTATATATTTTATTATAATTATTACTATTATTAGTATTTTTTTTATTATTCGTTCTTTTTCTTTCTCTCTCTTCTTTCTCTGTTTTTTATTCTTTTTCTTCTTATTATTATTATTATGGTGAATTCTTCTTTCTTTTTGTCTTTCTTTATTATTATTATTTTTAATAATTATTATTATTATTGTTGGTTTGGGTATCATTATTAATCTGGGTTTGAATCCCAGCATGCTATCAGCATGATTGGCTATGTCTGAGTGGGTGTGGCTGAAGCACTGTGATGGATTAGCGCCCTGTCCAGGGTATTTCTGCCTTGCACCCAGCGTTTCTAGGTAAAATAGATCCACCGTGACCCTAACCAGGATAAAGTGGTTCATAATAAATAAATGAGTATTAAGTGCTACAGTCCAAAAATAAATGTAAACATGTGTAGAACGTTGGCTATGACACAATTTATAATCACATTATTTTGCCCCATCCCTGACGCATCATAAATAAAATGAAAATTCAAGGATTCATTTCATACATAGTTAATTGGTGCAGATGGTAAGGGTACCTTAGGCGGTAACCTGTAGCTTTTATTACAGGGAAGGGTGAAATAGACTGTGCCTCTCAATCTGTGCTAATGGGGCATACAGTCAAAGCAGATAATTAATTTTCAACCCTCAAAACATCTCATAATGATAGTTAGAGAGAAATAAACTGCTGAAAATTCTGCTGTAAGCTTTACCAAGCAGCACGGTGCAGAGTAATTCATTTTATAGGGTAGATTATAATATCCTGTATGATTTTTTTTTATTGGCGTGGTGTTTATACTGTTTATACATCGATTGTCAGGTCCACATTTTGGCGATGACCTGGCAGTGGTGGGGTTTGAACCAGCAGCCTTCTGATTACGAGGCCAGTACCTTAACCACTAGGCTACGACTTGCAAGATACTCCAATGGACTTAGATTTGATTACTTGGAAAGTCATTTAAGCACACAACTATACCATCCTGTTACTATCATGTGCAAGAAGCAGCGAGTGAGTTTGACGAGGGCCAGATTGTCATGGCTAGACGACTGGGTCAGAGCATCTCCAAAACTGCAGCTCTTGTGGGGTGTTCCCGGTCTGCAGTGGTCAGCATCTATTAAAAAGTGGTCCAGGGAAGGAACAGGGGTTAAACCGACGACAGGGTCATGGGCTGCCAAGGCTCATTGATGCACGTGGCGAGCGAAGGCTGGCTCGTGTGGTCCGATCCAAGTTAATGCTGGTTCTGATAGAAAGGTGTCAGAGTACACAGTGCAACACAATATTAGGAAGGTGGTCATAATGTTATCCTCGAACCAGGATGTTCAGAATCTCAGCGCTGGCGTGCTAGTGGAATATCCCGCTGTGCCACCTGGGCAAAGGTTAGTCTTTTTGTAAGGCTTCTCTCATCAACAAGGCTTTTCTGCCGGAGAAACCTTTGCACATTTGATGTTGTTATTATTATTTCTTTTTTACTTTCTTCATAAACTTTGGCTATTATTATTATTAATCATGTCAGAATCTTTATTTTCACCAAGTACCACATGTACCAGATGTCTCAGCACTGCAGTGACACTGACATAGTGGTGATGTGTTAGTGTGCTGCTGTGTCTGTTCCACTCATTCCAGCACAACACACACTGATCCACCACCCAAATAATACCTGCTCTGTAGTGGTCCTGTGGGGGTCCTGACCATTGAAAAACAGGGTGAAAGCAGGATAAAAAAGTATGTAGAGAAACAGATGGACTACATTCAATAATTGTAGAACTACAAAGTGCTCCTATATGGTAAGTGGAGCTGATAAAATGGACAGTGAGTGTAGAAACAAGGAGGTGGTTTTAATGTTATGTCTGATCTGTGTATATACCCCACCCACATAGTCTGGTCATCCCGCCCTAGCAGAACCATGTCTGCTGCAGGCACTGCCAATTATGCCTGCCAGATGGTGCCCAGCCGACCGGTAGCAGAGCCGAGATTCGAACCAGGGTGTTCAGAACTCGGAGCTGGTGTGCTAAGGTGCATTGGCTAATGAGCGGAGGGATGTGGGTATAGTCCTTGTTATGTATGGTAATGGCCTGGGGAGAGAAGCAGTAGAGGTGGTGGTTGGTTCGAGTCTTAAAGGCTCTCACACACTGTCTCTGCTGGGATGAAAACCACTGGAAAACAGAGTGACCAGGGTGTGAAGAGTCAGCCATGATCTTCCCTGCCCTCTTTCTCATCCTAGATTAATGAGGAAGTCCAAGTAGTCCTATTACAGAAGTCCAAAAATGTATTGGACTAATGTAATGTTTACTGTGTTTGATAAGTTAAGAATTAAGTGTAATGTGATAGTATTTTTTACATCACATCAAAGTGACAGTGTTTCATTTAGTTTGAGCCTATATTATAAATTTTTTGGGGTATATATATATATATATATATATATACACACACTTCTATTATTTATGTTTAAAAATCACTTTTTGTTGATTAGAATGTTCAAGAGTTCTAATTTTACCTTAAATTTGGATTTATTTATACTTCAGGATGTACAGACTTGACCCCAACTATACTATTGCCTCCCAATTTATCCCACCAAAGACTAAAACTACCTAAAAGTAATTTATTTTATAATTATAACATTAATAATTTTTGTACTTTTTCAACCAGTAGCTTTACTATATGCTGGCATAAACATGCCCTCTCTAACTTGGTGCCCTTAACTTAAAGAAAAACCTTTAAATGCTACATTTATTTCAAATAAAAATTGAAGACTACTAACAAACCTTGAATAAACACAAGCCACACTTAAAAGACAATAAAATCATAAATAAAAGACTGTAATTTAATGGTATAATCAGAGTAAATAACATCAACCTAATACAATATTTAAATATTTATTTTTAAAGGACTGTGGTGACGTTATTATTCATGAAGACAACTACTGTGTTGATATACAGTATACTAAAACATGTTAAGTTGGTGGGTTTCTCTGGGTTTCTAAGAATTAAAAATAAGCTTAGGTGATTTAATACTGCAATTGTCCGATTACTTTTGTCCCTTGTGTTTATGACAAAGTGAGTGTACAGAAGATTAGATGCTGCTCGGCCGTTGTTTTGGTACATCAATCCACATTAGAGGATTAGTATTAGTTACAACTATTTATAAATTTTTTGGGGTAAAGTGAACTACAGTGAACTTCGGAGACTGAAGATGAGACCTTGTACCTTGAAATCACTTTGCCAATGTACTACTTTAATAATTGTTATTTAAAGTATTAAATAAATTATTTAATACTTTAATAATTTAATAATTGCACCACAATTGCTGTTGTATACCTTATACATTTTAAAATTAGGTTCTTTTTAAAGCAAAAATCTATAAACATCAGGAGAACATGCATTCTATTTTCTATTCAGCGAGCAATCCAGGGTCCTTACACAGCGTTTGAAGACCCCACCTACATAGTCGACCCTTTCCCACCCAGCAGCTGCCAATCAGGGTGTTCAGAATCTCAGCACTGGTGTGCTAGAGTAATATCCCGCTGTGTAACCTTTGCACCTGGGCAAAGGTTAGTATATTTGTAAGGCTTCTCTCATCAACAAGGCTTTTCTGCCAAAGAAACCTTCTGCATAAACTATGGCTATTATCTGTATTATTATTAGACTAATTTAATGTTTTACAGTGTTTTAAGTGTAATTGCATGGTATTTTTACATCCCATCAAAGTGATAGTGTTTCATTTAGTTTAAGTCTATATTATCAATTTTTAGGTAAACTATAGTGAACTTTGCATGGTACAAAACTGTCTAATCTTCAGTTTCCAATCACTTTGCCAATGTACTACTTCAATAATTTAAAGCAAAATCTATAAACATCAGGAAAACATGAATTCTATTTTCTATTCAGTGAGCAATCTTTATTGTAACAATGAAGGTAAAGTATAAAGCTTACTGCAGTGATTATGCCCCCCCCTTCCCACCCAGCTGTGGCTGTGAATCTTTAAGCAGCTGGGACACTTTCCAAAGTCATAGTCAGGTTGTAAGGCTCTATACAAACCTTGGTTTTTGGATGTATCTATTTGGATGCTGGTGTGTATCTAATATGCATAAATTTAGCAAGATATGTTGCTTGGTTATTGAATTTTACTTCAACAATAGAAATGGCACCAATCCATCGCATGGTTATTTATCTATTTAGACCATGTACTACATACTTTTTAGAAGCCTCTCTACAAACGTTGTACATACACTAATCAGCCATAACATTAAAACCACATCCTGGTTTCTACTCTCACTTTCACTGTCCATTGACTGTAGTCCATCTGTTTCTCTGCATGCTTTGTTAGCCCCCTTTCATGCTGTTCTTCAATGGTCAGGACTCTCCCAGGACCTCTACAGAGTAGGTATTACAGTATTTGGGTGGTGGATCATTCTTAGCACTGCAGTGACACTGGCATGGTGGTGGTGTGTCAGTGTGTGTTGTGCTGGTATGAGTGGATACGTTTTTAAACACCTCACTGTCACTGCTGGACTGAGAATAATCCACCAACCAAAAATATCCAGCCAACAGCGCCTTGTGGGCAGCGTCCTGTGACCACTCATGAAGGTCTAGAAGATGACCAACTCAAACAGCAGCAATAGATGAGCGATCGTCTCTGACTTTACGTCTACAAGGTGGACCAACTACGTAGGAGTGTCTAATAGAGTGGACAGTGAGTGGACGCAGTATTTAAAAACTCCAGCAGCGCTGCTGTGTCTGATCCACTCATACCAGTTTAATTATAGATTAAAGATTAATCACTGTCACTGCTGGACTGAGAATAGTCCACCAACCAACCCTTGTGGGCAGCATCCTGTGACCACGGGCTAGAAGATGACCAACTCAAACAGCAGCAATAGATGAGCGATCGTCTCTGACTTTACGTCTACAAGGTGGACCAACTAGGTAGGAGTGTCTAATATTTAAAAACTCCAGCAGCACTGCTGTGTGTGTGTGATCCACTCATACCAGCACAACACGCACTAACACACTACCGCCATGTCATTGTAACTGCAGGGCTGAGAATGATCCACTACCCAAATAATATACTCTGTGGTGGTCCTGTAAAGGTCTAAAAAGATATGTAGAGAAACAGATGGACTACAGTCAGTAATTGTAGAACTACAAAGTGCTTCTGTATGGTAAGTGGGGCTGATCGGTGCAGCTGATACATGTTTTTATTGTTTTTCTATATCCACCCTGTGTGTATGTTGTGCAGAAGTGATGTGATGACGGTGAGAGAGAGGGTGGTGGGATGTATCTCAGCGCACAAGTTAACACAGCACAAACCACAGAGCTCTCCAACTGCACACGGACCGCTGGAGATACAGCTGAACCGGTTATTCCAGAGAAAAGCGCTTTAACTTAACAAAATATGTGCACGGATCTTGCGTTTTTACTGACCAGGTATAATTGTTTTGTTTACGCATCTCCTGCTTTTTGCGCATCGGGTCGGTCGGGTGTCGGTGGTGCGTTTGCACACATGCGGTGCGTCGTTGCTTGTGTACGCGGTGGAAAAGCTCATGCGGTGTGAGGAATCCTTGATGGTGCGACACGTTACTGGGAAAAAAGGAAAACAAGCCAAACTGGAACGGAATCAGGGACTAAAAGTTTAACTGAACTAAACCGGTTCAAGAGAGAAGCTCCACTGGTGGAACTGGGCGCATTAATTGCGCTCTCAATTCAATCACGGATACTGATTTCCATCGGAGAGAGATTTTGGAAGCCTTAAATTTTATTTAGAACATGTATTTTAATTTAAAAGCACTATTTTGTACTGTACTGGGGTCTTTTTGAGCAGAAAAACATGTGGAACTGACTAAAGGACGAGGAGCGGCGTTTCTTCTGGAGAGTTTCGTGCGGATAAGCGCAGCTAGTGGACCGATTTCAGGCACCATGCATTACATCCTGCGCCCTCAAGTAAGTCTGCTGGGTCTTAAATATTATATATATATATATATATATATATATATATATATATATATATATATATATATATATATATATATATATATATATATATATACATATTGTTCATCTATTTAGGCTTTGCTTTGCTGTGCATACTGTGTACAACATACCACGCACGCGCAATTAAAACCAGTGAGCGCGTGAACAGTCGCGCGCGTGTAGCCGCTACATATTTACAATGCTAAGAAAAACAAATATTTTAAACACTTTATTTTAACACTTTATTAACATTTCATCTTTTTCTAAAACTCATAATCAAATCTAAAGGTTTTATAATCAGAAATGACATAAAGTGGGAGATGTTTGAATCGAAAAACGCCTCAATGTTACACGAACACTAATTAGCAATTTTTTGCTAATTATTAAAACAAAAACAAGTCTAACTTCTATTATTTATGTTTAAAAATAACTTTTTATCGATTAGAAAGTTCCACAGTTCTATTTTCACATTAAATTTTTTTTTTTTTTAAGCTTTAAGCTGTAGAGACATGACCCCAACTTCAATATTGCCTCCCAATTCATCCCACCAAAGGCTAAAACTACCTAAAAGTAATTTTTTTGATGATTATAACGATTATAACGTTAATAATTTGTACTTTTTAAACCTCAATATTTGTACTATTTAATACATTTGTACTTTTTAATCCTCAATATTGCACGAACACTAATTAGCAAATTTTTGCTGATTATTAAAAATAAAAACTTCTATTATTTAAGTTTAAAAATCACTTTTTTTTCTATTTTCACATTAAATTTGGATTTATTTGTACTTCAGGATGTAGAGACATGACCCCAACTTCAATATTGCCTCCCAATTTATCCCACCAAAGGCTAAAACTACCTAAAAGTATTATTTGTTTTATGATTATAACGATTGAAACGTTAATAATTTGTACTTTTTAAATCAGTAGCTTTACTATATGCTGGCATAAACATGCCCTTTCTAACTTGGTGCCCTTAACTTAAAGAAAAGCCTTAAAATGCTACATTTATTTCAAATAAAAATTGAAGACTACTAACAAACCTTGAATAAACACAAGCCACACTTAAAATACAATAAAATCATAAACAAAAGACTGTAATTTACAGTCTTTAATGGTATAATCAGAGTAAATAACATCAACCTAATACAATATTTAAATTTTTATTTTTTTATTTTTTTATTAAGGACTGTGGTAAAGTTATTATTCATGAACTACTGTGCTGATATATATTAAACCAGGTTAAGTTGTTGGGTTTCTTTGGGTTTCTAAGAAGAAAAAATAAGCTTTTTAGAAAGGTAATTTAATACTTCAATTTTCCGATTACTAATTTGTCCCTTGTGTTCATGACAAAGTGAATGTACAGAAGATTATATGCTGCTCGCTCATTGTTTTGGTACATCAATCCACATTAGAGGATTAGTATTAGTTACAACAAGTTTGAACACTGTGATAGTTGAGGATCCTCCAGGTGGTAATCCAGATAAACATGATGAATGTGCTGCCTGGGAAATGTAATAATTAAAATTTATAAACACTTCATCATAATTAAAAGGAACAGATGGTTGAAAATAACAATGCCATCTTCGATGCATTAGAGACAACTGTGCAGGATGATGCATAGCCATGCTACATTTGGTTTTATTTCTAAGCTTTGCATCAAAAATGTGCAAAAAAGTGGCAAAAATTAGTGATTTACAAACCCTGTTTGCAGAAGGGTTGGGACATTTTGTAAAACGTGAAAAACAAGAATCTTTTATACTTTTGAACCTTTATTTAAATGACAGAAGTACAAAGAAATGACTTGACAAATGTATTAGTTGACCAACGTATTATAATTTTTTTACATTTTGCCTGTAACAAACACAGAAAAGTTGGGACAAGGGCAAAATTAGGAGTAAACAGTTTGTAGTAGAATATTCAGTGTACACATGGGGTGGGGCGTTCCGGGTCCTTTCAGTGTGGAGTTTGCATGTTCTCTCCGTGTCTGCGTGGGTTTACTCCGGGAGCTCGGGTTTCCTTACTGAACTTTATAGTCATCACTGTCCACACAGGCTAGTATGAATGTGTGTCTGTGTGTTGTGCTGAGGATTTGGTTAATTCACTGGTGGAACTTGCTTGCTAGTAATTGTCAGCATGTCGGTTAATTGTTTGATGTCTAAGGTCCTGGTGTTCAATACATTTTTATTGATCTCTTTTTTGGGCGGCACAGTGGCTCGATGGGTAGCACTGTCACCTCACAGCAAGAAGGTCCTGGGCTCGATTCCCAGGCAGGGCGGTCTGGGTCCTTTCTGTGCGGAGTTTGCATGTTCTCCCTGTGTCTGGCGCTCCGGTTTTCTCCCACAGTCCAAAAACGTGCAGTCAGGTTAATTGGAGACACTGAATTGCCCTATAGGTGAATGGGTGTGTGTATATATATGTGTGTGAGTGTGTCTGCCCTGCGATGGACTGGCGGGTCCAGGGTGTTACTGTGTGCCTTGCGCCCATTGAAAAGCTGCGCGACCCTGATTGGGTAAGCGGTTAAGAAAGTGAGTGAGTGATCTCTTTTTTTGACCAGTTACATTATACATGCAGAGGGGCGTTACTTTAAACACCTTTATTTGCCATATATACTGTACATATACAGGTGTACAGTATTCTTTCCTCGCATATCTACTGTCCCTACTTTGTTCATTCTCAATGCTGCCACAAGTATGATCAGGATAAACAGTTATTAAAAAAATGAATTAATAAGCCAATGGTTAATAACACAGATATCTCTAAGCATGCAGCTAAATGAAACACTATGTCATATTTACATTAGTGATCACAGCCGGTGGTTCATATCAGAACTGATGCTTGTCCTTACTTGCTATCTTGCTTTTAAACAGCACCAATTTGTCAGTAAGCTACAAGGGATGCCAGCTATGTCTGACAAAAAATCTAGACCAATGAACCACTGTTGCGGTTTTGCCCTCATATTTAATCAAACGTCTAAGTGAGCATTTGGAACAGGTAGCAGAAAGTGAATCACCTAGGGCTGGCTTTGTACTTTTTATCCAGTCATTACTAAAGTAAAATGAATGTTTTATTCTTTTGGACTGGCCTGGTCTGTCAGATTCAGTACACAAGTCTCATCCTGGTCCTCCGTCTCGCATCCCATGTTAATGGACTTTCTTCGAGGATAACGTTACCATTAATTAGTAGATTTAGCGCAATTAGCTATGCGTAAGGGTCCTTGTGGGTTAAGGAGTTGGGCATCAAAGCAGATGATTTTGTGCATGATTAAAAATGTAGGAAGCAACAACACTGTGCAACAGAAATTTTAGCCCATAAAAAAACAGGACATTAAGTGTCCTGGAAGAGAGCTAAAATATTTCGGGACTGACATTTAAAAAGAAGGACAATCCTGGACAAATCAGGACAGGTGGCATGTCTATAAGCTACAAATTATAAAACTGTATTTCACTTTAATTTTAAATTGCCAGAAATATGTAAACAAGTTTTATAAACATTTGGAACATGCCACTTAGGTGGCGCAGCAGTAAAATACCAGAGCTGGGATTTCGAATACATCATATCGATTCTCAGCTCTGCCATCCTGATGGGCTGGGCGGCTACATGAACAACGTTTGGATATTGTTCACTGGGTGGGTAAGCCGGACCAGGGTTCCTCATAACTGGTGCAATTACGACCTCTGCTGGCTGATTGATGTGTGCCTGCGCAGAGTTGGGGAATAATGCTGATCAGGGTGTGGCTCTCCATGCACAAGGCTGATCCGCATATAAATTTGCGGATCAAATATGTGCAGGTGAAAAGATGCATCGGTACTGCACACGTGTCGGAGGGGGCGTGTGTCAGTTGCGAAAGCGCCTCAGTCAGAAGTGGAGGGTAAAGTCAGAAGAGGGGAACATGATCATGTGTTCTATTTTTTATTTTTTATTTTGCTTGTCTGATAGTATAGTTAATTGTTAGTTGCCATTTCATGTTTCAGAAAGATTGTTCTGCATTACATAAAGATGAATGTTGAAAATAATTAGAATGCTGATTGCCTCCTACGCCAATACAGTAAACCCGAACATTGCCAATCATTTCTCAAGTCAAGTCAAATTTATTTGTATAGCACTTTTTAAGCAACTTTACAGAATCCAGGACCAACAGACCAAAAACCAAATTTCTGTATGTAGACGCCCAACTGGGCGATATTACCATTGCGAATTGGGTTTTTGAATCCTTGGCTAGCTATTGTAATTTACTGCTGCACCATCTGAACACCTGATCCTGTTTCGAAAGCACAATACTTTACCATTCGTATGTTATGGAAATAAAGGCTTAGCAACCATTAAGCACATTTGTTGTTGTACTTGGTGACTTCTTATGAATCAGATGTTTTCAATAGTAAACAGATCTGGACTTTATTTAGGCCAGTCTAATGCCGCATTTACATGAGAAGCGGCAAATCCGCGAATCTTTGCTTAGCGTTTGGCTTGTGCGGTGCAGTAAAACATCATCAAAGTACGACCACAACATGAATAGGCATTTGTGTGGAATAACCGTCAAATCCACTCTGAAAGCATCCACATACATCTGTGTATCTGTTTCACTTTTAAACTTGTGTTATAGCTTGGGGTGCTGAGAAATTGCAAGAATCAGCTTTTCCGAGAGAGTCTAAAATGCTTATTGTTAAAAAAAAAAAAGCTTAACGTGGTTTAAAAGAACGACACAGGAACACTAAACTTCTCTCAGTTATTACTGGTCATAAGTTCTCTCCCTAAATTGAATTTCTTGGTCGTTGTTTTAATACAGTAAGTCATGTTAAGTGTTGTTCAGTTCGTCTCATTGGAGGTGCTTTGGAAAGGTCAGCGGCAAACTGGGTCAAAGTTTATTCAGGTGAACTTTGAGCGCCGCAGCAAGCGCAAAAATCGCAAACCCAACACTGCAATAGTGCCACACTCTACAGGAAAAACGGTTTTGCCGCTTCTCATGTGAAAGCGCACTAATACTTAAATATCTGCACGTGCTGTTTTACTATGCAAAATGTGGCATCATGTTGTCATGTTAGAATAAGCATTAATACACGACTAGATGTATACTTGAAAGTAGTAGATGTTGCACCAACAGACAGTCAACATACCCTTGCATTAGCAGTAATGGTGGTAAATTTGATTCATTTTATGGACTCGGGTTAATCTGAGTCAGTCAGTAATGTGATCCGGTTCACTTGAGTAACTTGCACTGACATCTTGATTGCAATTGATTTACTGCATGAATTTACTGCATGCATCCGAATATCACTTGTCTTCGGTGCACTCATCTTCTGTAAATAAATCCTTCTCTCTTAATTCTCTTGGCACCTCACACTTCTCTTCTCAGTGACAAGTTGACACTTTTTTCTAAGTGGAATCTTGATCATGGGGGAGAAGGGGGTGGACTCACCTACCAATCAGATGGGTATATTAATGGGCCAAGGGTTCAAGGGGGATGGTCAACAACAAATGGCCATGGTAACTTCACCCAGTTAGGCAGCCACAGTGGCACCAAAACAGCCAATAAATGACCATGGGGGAGAGGCTATGATACTCCTTAAGTGGTACAGTCCTTAAGTAGCCTGTAAGCATTTGCATTTTAATAATAACAATAATAACTATATTCTGTTGTTGTTTTGCTTACGAGAAAATATGCTGCATTACTAATCTATACCACCACTACTACTGATAATAATAATAATAATAATAATAGCGTGTGCATAAAATGAGCCACATAACAAACACCAGTGTGTTTAACCTCTTGTTTATTGGAATATTTAACTTATTACTTAGATTGACGGACTGGAGTAAAGTCGGTTTAGCCAAATCTTTTGAGTCTGCGGAGTTTCAAGTGAGTCTGCTCACTCGCCTTGTGTACTTAGCAGCAGCCAGTCAGAGGACTTATAGGATCCGGGTTAATTGAGATTTCTGACTCGTGATTCCTGATTCAGTACAAAGATTCGAATCATTAACCCGGGTGATTCAGGAACCGGCCAGCTCTAATTAGCAGTAATACACAGCCCTACTTTGATAGACCCTGTCCTCCAGATCTTATGTATTTTGGTTAATGAGTCAAACCAAAAAACACATTTCATAGGACGTTGGTGGCATTTCTGGACGTTGTTGATGCATGGCTTCAGCTTTGTTTAGTACAGTTTTAATTTGCATTAGCAGTGACGATGTTTAATGGAAATCCATGCCTTATGTCATACAGTATTATACCATAAAGACGAACATAAATTAGGTTAAACTTTTTCCAGCTTTATTTACACATTATAACCCTCATCATGGAATATTTAAAAAATCTACATTTAGAAATCTGATTAATTATGTAATTTAATGCCCAGGTATGACCGATCACTGTCCAAATAACACATTAGTCTAACTGGCTCCCACCTCACATAAATTGTAGTTTTTTATTACATCAGGATCAAAAACAGCTGTTCCTTAAGGATTCCACTACTAGTAGTGCCTGGTAACACAAAAAGTCACCATATTTCAAAAGGTTCCTTTAAAAGAAGAAGAAAGCCTTTATTTGTCATGTATACATGTACATACATACAGTACAATGAAATGCTTATTCCGGCACCCCTGGAGCTGAGAGGATAAAGGGCCTTGCTCAGGGACCAAACAGTGGTTGCATGGCATCCCTGGATTTAAACTGCCAATCTTCTGATTGATAGCCCAAAGCTCTATCCACTAGACTACCACTGTCCCTCTAAAGTGCTCAGTGATAAAGATGTGCAAAGGCAAATACACCAACCAGGCATAACATTATGACCACTGACAGGTGAAGTGAATAACACTGATTATCTCTTCATCACGGCACCTGTTAATAGGTGGGATATATTAGGCAGCAAGTGAACATTTTATCCTAAAAGTTGATGTGTTAGGAGCAGGAAAAATGGGCGAGCGTAAGGATTTGAGCGAGTTTGACAAGGGCCAAATTGTGATGCTAGACGACTGGGTCAGAGAATCTCTAAAACTGCAGCTCTTGTGGGGTGTTCCCAGTCTGTAGTGGTCAGTATCTATCAAAAGTGGTCCAAGGTAGGAACAGTGGTAAACCGGCGACAGGATCATTTATGCACGTGGGGCGCCAAGGCCCATCCAACAGACGAGCTACTGTAGCTCAAACTGGTTTCTCGCTACGCCTTTGACTAATGCCAAGTTCACAATACAGTACAGTTAACACTACACGACTGGATCTCTCGCAATCGGGAGTCTTTTAAGTCATTGTTTATTTCACACTACACAACAGATCTGCGATAGGGGGTTTCACACTACCCGATCTACCATCAGGAGGAATCACAGGCGAGTCTATCTGGTCTCCCGAACTACGTTTTGTCACGAAAACACACGTGAGAAGTGACAAGGGGTTTAATGATACCACGTCCAAAAATGCACGTCAACAATAAGCGAGCGATCAAAGTTGTTGGTGCACTGATGTGCAGCGTAAAATCAAGGAGAAAAATAGATGAATCTGAGTGGATTGGGCAACGTGTCCAGCATGGATCGTCTGTTCTGTAGTGAGTTGGAGGTTAATAAATATTTTTTGCAATGCAGCGTTGGTATTAGGTCAGAAATACTGTAAAACTGGCTATTGCACAGGTATTCTCCCCTTTTTCTCCCTTTTAGCACGTCCATTTACCCGATGGCGTCATGCTTCCTCTCCACCAATGCCGATCCCTGCTGTGATTGAGGAGAACGAAGCTACCCCACGCCTCCTCCGACACGTGGGCAGCAGCCGTATGCATTTTATCACCAGCACTTTGACGAGTGCAGTGCAGCTCAGTGTTGTGTACAGAGAGACACACCCTGACAGCACTCTTTTCTCATCTCTGTGCAGGCGCCACCAATCAGCCAGCAGAGGTCGTAATTGCACCAGTCATGGGAGAGAGACCCCAACTGGCTTAGGCCCGCCCATATCTGAACAACAGGCCAATCGTTGTTCATGTGGCCGCTCAGCCTTAGCCGGTAGGCAGAGCTGAGATTCGATACAATGTATTCGAGATCCCAGCTCTGGTTCCAGCGTGTGTTTTTACCGCTGCGCCACCTGAGCAGCCGAGTGCACATGTATTCTGATATAAACTATATCATGCCCCTGTCTCACTCCCCTGCGTTTCCCCTCACCCCGTATCTTGCATTCTCATTGGATATAGTTCAACACCGCACTTATTGCCAGTCGCCCGACTGATCCAGATATTTAACATGCTAGATATTTTTCTCGAGTCTGCTGAGCGCTCAGCGTTGAACAGTCCACACAAAGCGATCGAGAGCCGAGTTTCGATCCCCGAGCGAACGCCGAGTTGCTCCCGAACTGCCACATCTAGCGGCGACCAGTCGGCGTGTAGTGTGAACTAGGCATTAATCTGTCCTTAATAGGTGGAAGATCTTTCTGTGCTGTTGCTCCTAAGCTCTGGAACTCTCTGCCACAATCCCTATTCAAGTCACATTTTGTGAGTGTGTAAATACACACTAAGTGTGTGATTGTTCTGGCAAAACGTCAAACTCCAATCCAACCTTGTTCAAACAGGTGAAGGACTGAATTGAAACATATCCCAGCGTAAGAGAATCATCTGTTCAAGATTCTGAATTTTAGCCCTAAATCGTCCCTTGAGGAAGATGTCTATGCATAGGCTGTTTCACCGTGCTTCTGTCACTTATCTATTCCCTCAGGTGTACAGAACTGACACAGAAATATGACAGGATTCGTGGGGAGGAAAAAAAAAGCTTAGTAAGAGCATAAACAAACAGACATATGTGATCAAATGTGATCTTCAAGTCCTGTAGGATCTGTTATAGATTATTAACTTTATATGGATGGCTAAAAGCGTTAGAACTTCTCACCAGTTTCATGAGATTAAGTGATTGACCGGTGAAATCAATATACACCGAATAGGCAGAACATTATGACACTTTCCTAATGTTGTATTGGTCCGCCTTTTGCTAGACCACTAGACTCCTGAAGGTGAGCTGTGGTATCTGGCACCAAGATGTCCTGTAAGTTGCAAGTTGGGGCTTCCATGGATGGGATTTGTTTGTCCAGCACATCCCACAGATGCTCGATTGGAGTGAGATCTGTGGAAACCATTCCTGAACCATTTTTGCTTTGTGGCATGGGCACCCTGACTGGTCTGCTGCCATGCTCCTTTCTATCAGAACCAGCATTAACTTCTTCAGCAATCTGAGCTACTGTATCTCGTCTGTTGGATGGGACCACACGGGCCAGCCTTCGCTCCCCACGTGCATCAGTGAACCTTGGCCGCCCATGACCCTGTCGTCGGTAAAAGTGCACCATTTTTGATAGATACTGACCACTGCAGACCGGGAACACCCCACAAGAGCTGCAGTTTTGGAGATGCTCTGACCCAGTCGTCTAGCCAAATCCTTACGCTTGCCCACTTTTCCTGCTTCTAACACGTTTACATTTTAACAGACGCTTTTATCCAAAGCGACTTACAGTACTGTGACAGTATACAATCTAAGCAATTGAGGGTTAAGGGCCTTGCTCAAGGGCTCAACAGTGGCAACCTGGCAGTTGTGGGGCTTGAACCGGCAACCTTCTGATTACTAGTGTAGTATCTTAACCACTAGGCTACAACTGCCCTAACACATCAACTTTGAGGATAAAATGTTCACTTGCTGCCTAATATATCCCACCCACTAACAGTTGCCGTGATGAAGAGATAATTAGTGTCGCCTGTCAGTGGTCATAATGTTATGCCTGGTCGGTGTATATGATTATTATATTAATTTAATAAATAAATAAAAACACAAAATGGGAACGAAAACACGAAGGCACTGACATTTGTGCCCGCTCGGGGGCGCCCAGCCGACCAGTTGCAGAGCTGGAATTCTAAAAGTAAAAGTAGACGCAAGTAAAAGTGCAAGAGAAACCCTCGCTCCAGGTGGACTGTAGTTATCCTCCTGAGCTCATCTTTCACCTAAGACAAAGATAAAAAAAATAACATAAGTATTTAAAAAAGTAGTTATAAAGTTTATGTAGAGCTCAGAATGTTATGTTACATATTACAAATCAATTTTACTTTCTCAAGGTTTGCTCACAGGTCGCCTAATAATGCACATTTGTATTTGAAAGACCCGGGACTACAGCCTCAGACAGATTTATTTTTAAGTAGCAAAATGGACTTTCATAATCATGAGACAAAATAACTATTTTAGAACCAACATTTTACATTAAACAGAACAAGTTATCACGATTATCATGAATATAACTACATAACATTAATTCTGCCATGCTAACAGACGCTTATTTGGAGTCAATAGTGTAGAAAGTTAAACGACTTTTTAAATATTTATAATATTAACTGGCACGGTAATATAATTTCTTAAAAAATGACAACTTACCATAAAACAGTCCACTTTGGCCAAAGTATGTCCTCAACAACCGAAAAACTTTGTGGTGAGAAGACTTCAGAAGATTCAAAAATCAGCAGCTCCTTACTTTGCACTTTGTGTGTGAAACTAGTGATGGGTCGTTCACGAACGATCCGGCTCTAAGAGCCGGCTCTTTAAAGTGAACGACGGGATCCGGCTTCTGATTGGGAGCCGATTAGTTTTTTGCCGGTTTTTTTTCTGTCACACACACACACACACACACACACACACACACACACACACACACACACACACACACAGCATGCACATGAACAGGAGGGAGAGAGAGAGAACTCAGCGCTTTACAGAGCCAGACATTACATGCTGGAAAGGTGAGGAAAATGAGTGAGAGGAAACATAGTAAAGTTTGGACACGAGAAGCCCCTTTTACAGAGAAGTTCAGACCCACTTGGGAGACCAAGTGTTCAGTCTAACCACATCTTATACATGTGATGGCACATAGACTGTGTATCTGTCCCCTCTGAGAGAATCTTTTTTAACAGGCAGATCATAACAGAAAGGAGAAACAGGATCAACCCATCAAAGATGAGCTCCTTGGTTTTTCTGAATGCCAATCTTCACTAAATACTTACAAATACTGTCACCTGGATGCTGCTTTTTCTTTTTGTTTTGCACATTTTCATTTATATTTTGTTGAGTGTGAGTGAGTGATGCTTCGTTGATGTTGTGTTGTTTCACTCTAGATGCTTGTTTATTTTGTTTTGTTTATTAGGATTTTAACGTCACATTTTACACTTTGGGTACATTCATGACAGGAACATTCACCTCACTTGCATGTCTTTGGACTGTGGGAGGAAACCGGAGCACCCGAAGGAAACCCACGTGGACACGGGAAAGACATGCAAACTCCACACAGAAAGGACCCGGGCTCTTCACCTGGGGATCGAACCCAGGACCTTCTTGCCGTGAGGTGACAGTGCCAACCACTTAGCCACCGTGCCGTCCCACTCTAGATGCAAATGTACAAATAATATACACAATCAGACCTTTTTGTCTAATTGAGATGGGTCTTTGTTTTTGTATTTTATAATTTATTGTTGGAGCACTCCGTTCCATGTTGAGTATATAAATAAAGCAATTTAAATAATAAACATTTGATACAATGTTTTTTTACATTAGTAATTCATTTTACATGTAATTTGGTAATAAATTAATTTAAGCAACAAAAAAAATCTAAGGAGCCACTTGGGAGCCGAAAGAGCCGGCTCTTTTTAGTGAGCCGAGCCAAAAGAACCGGCTCTCTAAAAGGAGCCGAAATTCCCATCACTATGTGAAACGTCCGGACTTGCCAGGCAATGCGCATGCGTGGAACATAAAGTAATATTTACTAGGAGTTTTCAGTTTTGCTTTGCTTCAATCCAAGAAATAAAAAACATAGTTAATTTTACTTGGTATTTAGAATAAAATTTACTAATGTATTTGATAACAAATAATTACAAAGAAACACCAAGTGACTCACTAAATTATATGTGAAATTCTTAAGTAGCAAGACTGTACTAGAATATTCTTGTATAAAGTACTTTAAAAATCTTCACTCTATTTACTAAGTGAAAAAATCATTTTTTGCAGTGTACCCACTGCGACCCTGAATAGGATAAAGCGGTAGTAAAACACACAATGAAGAAATTAATGAATGAATATTTAAGATGACTGCATTAGACTTTACATTTACATTTACACAACTGCCAAACAGACATGTTATTAATGCTTTTTCGGGTGGCACGGTGGCCCAGTGGGTTCAATCCCAAGGTGGAGCGGTCCGGGTCCTTTCTGTGTGGAGTTGGCATGTTCTCCCCGTGTCTGCGTGGGTTTACTCTGGGTGCTCCAGTTTCCAGTTTTCAGGCCTGCAACACATTCCAAAAAAAGTTGGGACAATAAAGCATTTACCACTTTGAAATGTTGCCATATTTTTTTTACCACACTTAAACAACGTTTTGGCACCGAGGATACCAAGGGCGCAAGCTTAAGCTGAACGCCCGTGATCTTCGATCCCTCAGACGGCACTGCATCAAGAACCGCCACTCAACAATAACTGATATAACCACATGGGTGAGGGATTACTTTGGCAAACCTTTGTCAAGCACTACAATACAGAGTTACATGCACAAATGCCACTTAAAACTTTACTGTGCAAAAAAAAAGCCTCATGTTAACCATGTCCAGAAGCGGTGTCAACTTCTCTGGGCTCGGAGGCATCAAAGATGGACCATCACACAGTGGAAACGTGTATTGTGATCAGATAAATCAGCATTCCGGGTCTTTTTTTTTGGAAAAAATGGACGCCTTGTGCTTCGGACCACAGACGAAAGACGAAGTCCAAAAGCCAGGGTCTGTCATGGTATGGGGCTGTGTCAGTGCCCTTGGCAAAGGTCATTTACACTTATGAAACATTAAATCACTTGGTATCCTCGGTGCCAAAACGTCTTTTAAGTGTGGTGAAAAGGAATTAAACATTACAAAGTGGTTAATGCTTTACTGTCCCAACTTTGTTTGGAATGTGTTGCAGGGATGAAATGCAGGAATGGATGTTTATTAATAAATGAAATTAAGTTGAGCAGATAAAACATGAAATATCTCAGGTTCGTTCTCTCTGGAATCAAATAAAGTCAAAGTAAATGTAAGAATGTTTTTTTTTTTTATTATTATTTGCATTTTCCATACTGTCCCAACTTTTTCTGATTTGGCCTTGTAAATATACGTATATTTGTGATGCCCTATGATGATGTTTTTGACTGGAAGGTTCTGTATAGAATCTGTAATGACCTCGAAAAAGCCACTTCATACGCAAGCATTGGGATTTAATAATGTGGAAAACAAGCAGGGTTATTGAGGCACAGAACGAAAACACAGGGGACTGGATGTCACGCTGAACGTCAGAGTACAAACAAGCTCTCGGAGACGCGGAATGCAAACAGGATCCGACGCAAATTAGCCAGACAGGAAATAAGCAAAGTTCAGCCTGCACAAAGGCCATGACAATCCTGAGACGCTCTTTATATCGAGTCGGAATATGTGAAGCAGGTGCCAGCTGTTCTGAGGTGGGTGATCGTGAATGCTGATTGGTTGTTAAGGAAGGAGGCATACTCATGGGGCGTGACACAGATCGTCATTGGCTTCTGAATAACCGAGCGGCGTTGGTCTCGGTGTGGGAGAGAATACACCATGCCTCATTAAAATCTCAAGTGGGTGGTGAGGCGGGAGTATCCGACCACACTCATAACTGCTCGGTTTATATCTCTGTACCAGAGATGTTCACAAATCACAAAATACAAGTCAGAGTCGAGTCACGAGTCTTTAGGCTAGAGTCCGAGTCGAGTCACGAGTCTTTAGGCTAGAGTCCGAGTCGAGTCACGAGTCTTTAGGCTAGAGTCCGAGTCGAGTCACGAGTCTTTAGGCTAGAGTCAGAGTCGAGTCACGAGTCTTTAGGCCAGAGTCCGAGTCGAGTCACGAGTCTTTAGGCCAGAGTCCGAGTCGAGTCACGAGTCTTTAGGCCAGAGTCCGAGTCGAGTCACGAGTCTTTAGGCCAGAGTCCGAGTCGAGTCACGAGTCTTTATGCTAGAGTCCGAGTCGAGTCACGAGTCTTTAGGCTAGAGTCTGAGTCAAGTCACAAGTCTTTAGGCTAGAGTCATGAGTCTTTAGGCTAGAGTCACGTGTCTTTAGGCTAGAGTCCGAGTCGAGTCATGAGTCTTTAGACTAGAGTCCAAGTCAAGTCACGAGTCTGTTGGCTAGAGTCTGAGTCGAGTCACGAGTCTTTAGGCCAGAGTCCGAGTCGAGTCACGAGTCTTTAGGCTAGAGTCGGAGTCGAGTCATGAGTCTTTAGACTAGAGTCCAAGTCAAGTCACGAGTCTTTAGACTAGAGTCCAAGTCAAGTCATGAGTCTTTAGGCTAGAGTCCAAGTCAAGTCACGAGTCTGTTGGCTAGAGTCTGAGTCAAGTCACGAGTCTTTAGGTTAGAGTCACGAGTCTTTAGGCTAGAGTCCAAGTCAAGTCACGAGTCTTTAGGCTAGAGTCCAAGTCAAGTTACGAGTCAATATAATCTACACAAAACATATATTGGAAATGTAGCATAGAAATAAAAATAATATGAAAGTTCAGATAAAAAACAACAACAGATTAGCGACTGTATTTTGCCGTTTTACTTTGTGCCTTTACTTTTCTAGGTACCAGTTAAAAGCTTAAACTGACGGTTTTTTTCCATTGCAAATTACGGCACAGCGGCCAAAATCCAAAACAAAACAAAAAATCCATAACCACTGCTTACCTTAGCTTATGTTCTTCCAGATGCTATTAAATGTATAACCGTGTGTTGTCCCATTAGGAATATAATCCGTTATTTTGTAAATGTGCTTAAAATTCAAAACCTCCAAACTTTTCTCGGTTGTGAAGTAAAACACGAACTCGTTAGAAAGCCAATCAAACGTTTGATTGACAATCATCTGTGTGACGCAAACTGAATAAATATGCATTTCTTACAAAATATTTACATCAGAAGGTCTGATTGGTTCAGAAAGCGGTTCTTACAATCGTTAGCGCCAATTCTGTAGGAGCGTTCCATTCACATCATCTGTTACTGTGAAGTGCACTACGTAGGGTATTCCACCATTTTAAGTATGGAGCTTAAGTATGGAGCTTCATCACTACGCCAGAAGCTGGCTGGAGCATTTAGCATTGCGTGCGTTGTGGGTTAAGACGGATGGAGCGTTATTAGAGAGCAGAAAGTGACAAGATCAGATCAATGACAGATCATATATACAGTGTATCACAAAAGTGAGTACACCCCTCACATTTCTGCAGATATTTAAGTATATCTTTTCATGGGACAACACTGACAAAATGACACTTTGACACAATCAAAAGTAGTCTGTGTGCAGCTTATATAACAGTGTAAATTTATTCTTCCCTCAAAATAACTCAATATACAGCCATTAATGTCTAAACCACCGGCAACAAAAGTGAGTACACCCCTTAGTGAAAGTTCCTGAAGTGTCAATATTTTGTGTGGCCACCATTATTTCCCAGAACTGCCTTAACTCTCCTGGGCATGGAGTTTACCAGAGCTTCACAGGTTGCCACTGGAATGCTTTTCCACTCCTCCATGACGACATCACGGAGCTGGCGGATATTCGAGACTTTGCGCTCCTCCACCTTCCGTTTGAGGATGCCCCAAAGATGTTCTATTGGGTTTAGGTCTGGAGACATGCTTGGCCAGTCCATCACCTTTACCCTCAGCCTCTTCAATAAAGCAGTGGTCGTCTTAGAGGTGTGTTTGGGGTCATTATCATGCTGGAACACTGCTCTGCGACCCAGTTTCCGGAGGGAGGGGATCATGCTCTGCTTCAGTATTTCACAGTACATATTGGAGTTCATGTGTCCCTCAATGAAATGTAACTCCCCAACACCTGCTGCACTCATGCAGCCCCAGACCATGGCATTCCCACCACCATGCTTGACTGTAGGCATGACACACTTATCTTTGTACTCCTCACCTGATTGCCGCCACACATGCTTGAGACCATCTGAACCAAACAAATTAACCTTGGTCTCATCAGACCATAGGACATGGTTCCAGTAATCCATGTCCTTTGTTGACATGTCTTCAGCAAACTGTTTGCGGGCTTTCTAGTGTAGAGACTTCAGAAGAGGCTTCCTTCTGGGGTGACAGCCATGCAGACCAATTTGATGTAGTGTGCGGCGTATGGTCTGAGCCCTGACAGGCTGACCCCCCACCTTTTCAATCTCTGCAGCAATGCTGACAGCACTCCTGCGCCTATCTTTCAAAGACAGCAGTTGGATGTGACGCTGAGCACGTGCACTCAGCTTCTTTGGACGACCGACGCGAGGTCTGTTCTGAGTGGACCCTGCTCTTTTAAAACGCTGGATGATCTTGGCCACTGTGCTGCAGCTCAGTTTCAGGGTGTTGGCAATCTTCTTGTAGCCTTGGCCATCTTCATGTAGCGCAACAATTCGTCTTTTAAGATCCTCAGAGAGTTCTTTGCCATGAGGTGCCATGTTGGAGCTTTCAGTGACCAGTATGAGAGAGTGTGAGAGCTGTACTACTAAATTGAACACACCTGCTCCCTATGCACACCTGAGACCTAGTAACACTAACAAATCACATGACATTTTGGAGGGAAAATGACAAGCAGTGCTCAATTTGGACATTTAGGGGTGTAGTCTCTTAGGGGTGTACTCACTTTTGTTGCCGGTGGTTTAGACATTAATGGCTGTATATTGAGTTATTTTGAGGGAAGAATAAATTTACACTGTTATATAAGCTGCACACAGACTACTTTTGATTGTGTCAAAGTGTCATTTTGTCAGTGTTGTCCCATGAAAAGATATACTTAAATATCTGCAGAAATGTGAGGGGTGTACTCACTTTTGTGATACACTGTATATATATAATTGTCACACGTAACTCATGTTGCTGACTTTTGTTGTCCACAAGTCATTTTTTGCGAGTCACGAGTCAACTCCGAGTCATTTGAAACGAGTCCGAGTCGAGTCTGAAGTCGCTGTGTGTGCGACTTACGTGCAAACCCATCTCTGCTCTGTACTGTCAACTTTCTTAGTACTGTTTTTGCTACGGCTTGCCACCAGTATGGGCCTATTTTGTATCGCTACAATAACAATTCATAAATTATGCAGCATTTGCAAATAACGTGTGCAATACGGCATAAAAACCATGATTGTTATGATATCTTCATTCCCCCAGTGACCTCAGTGTAAATTCCATGTTTTGTTCTGATCTGCTTGGTTTATCAGAGGTAATTGAAGAAGCATTTTATGGCACTGGAGTGTCACAGGCAATTTCAAAAGGAGAATAAAAACCTCAAATTATTTAGACAGGCGAATAAAAAATAGCATTTTTATAGCACAATTATGATAATATACACTGATCAGCCATAACATTAAAACCACCTCCTTGTTTCTACACTCACTGTCCATTTTGTCAGCTCCACTTATCATATAGAAGCATTTTGTAGTTCTACAATTACTGACTGTAGTCCATCTGTTTCTCTACATACTTTTTTAGCCCCCTTTCATGCTGTTCTTCAATGGTCAGGACCTCTAAGGACCACCACAGAGCAGGTATTATTTAGGTGGTGGATCATTCTCAGCACTGCTGTTACAATGACATGGTGGTGGTGTGTTAGTGTGTGTTGTGCTGGTATGAGTGGATATAAATACCGTGTCCACTCACTGTCCACTTTATTAGACACTCCTACCTAGTAGGTCCACCTTGTAGATGTAAAGTCAGAGATGATCGCTCATCTATTGCTGCTGTTTGAGTTGGTCATCTTCTAGACCTTCATCAGTGGTCACAAGACGCTGCACACAGGGGTGCTGTTGGCTGGATATTTTTGCAGAGAGGTCAAGAAGGATGAGGACCGATGACAGTTTGGCTGCTTTGGCTGCATGAAGCTTCTCAGTAACTGCCACAGGAGCTGTTTCTGTAGAATGTGCTGCCTTGAAGCCAGACTGATACAGATCGTGAAGGTCATTCTGAGTGAGAAAGAGAGATAGTTGGTTGTAGACAAAGAAGACACATTTTAGTTTTAATTAAAATAGAACAAATATGGCCGCTCAGGTGGCGCAGCGGTAAAAAGACACGCTGCAACCAGAGTACATCGTATCGAATCCAGCTCTGCTTTACTGGTTCGAGGCTGAGTGGCTGTATGAGCAACGATTGGTCGGTTGCTCAGTTGGGGGGCGGGACAAAGAACCGGATGTGGGTCTCTCTCTGTCAGAATGCGATTACGACCTATGTCGGCTGATTAGAGGCGCCTGCACAGAGATGAGGAAGAGTGCCCTTAGGGTGTGTCTCTCCGCATGCAACGCTAGGTGGAGCCACACTCATCAATGTGTGGGTGGCAAAAATGCATCCGGCTGCTGCCCATGTTTTGGAGGGGATATGGGTTAGCTTCGATCTCCTCGGTCAGGGCAGGGTTTGGCATAAACAGAGAGGAAGCACGATGCAAATTGAACAACTGGATGCGCTAAAGGGGGAGAAAAAGGGGAAAAAAAAAAAAAAATAGAACAAATATAACGATTTGTGAACAAGATTTGGAAGCATATCAATGTCTTTGATGCTGGAGAAGCGATTTGAGAGAATCAAATCAAATAGTTCCTTAGTTAATTCGAACCTAAACTCTCAGTCGAAGCCCTGATAACTTGACTTGCTTTGGACAAATTAAGAGAAGACTATAACAGCCTCTATTTTTTTAGAATGGCTCTTCTACGAGTGTCTGAGTGTCTTTAGTCAAAAGAGCTTGACAAGAGCTCTTAAGATTTTGGACAAGTGGGCTGGCTTGCAATCACCAATCCAATTCTTTCCAAAGGTGTTAAGTGGGATTAAGGTCAAAGCACTGTGGGACATTGGAGTTCCTCCACATACACTTGCTTTTTGGACAACAGGGGCACAGTCTGGATGCCGGAACACTAAAGTACTTTTCCCACAAAGTTGAAAACATGAGTGTTTCTGAGACATATTAAGTCAATATATTAAGCAGAGATGTCAAAGACCAGCCGATCTATGTTACCCCTTTTCCACCGACGCGGAACGGAGCCCGTTCTGGTTCCCAAACTTGACTTTGTTTCCACCGAAAAAAAGAGGTTCCAGACAGCAAACTAGCGGGCCAATCTGGCACCACAGAATACTTGGTTTTTCAGCACGAACCATGACGTCACCTGTGGGCGTGTCATGTTGTACAGCATAGCGACAGCAACAATGGCGTCCGCTGGTGTCTCGTATGGAGCTTATCGCTGCATTTTTATCTTTTAAACTTCACCTGATTAAACTTTGAGCCAGTTTGTCGCTGATATTTTCAAAGCGCCTTTAAAAAGGTGAATTGTGTTATACGACGTGGTAAAAGTGACCCGGACAGAACGAACAACGCTTAACGTGAAAAATAAAGCGTGAAGCTTTTTCAACTCCCCGAGCTGCACAAACACCACACGTGAAGTAAATCCAGCTAACACAGATATATGTTGTTTTTTAGAGTAGATTTGATGGTTATTTCACACAGATGGATGTTCGTGTCGTGGAACTTTAGTCTTTCACCGCGCAAACCGAGCGCTGAGCAAATCGGCTATTTGCGCCGAGAGTCGCGGTGAGAGCGAAGCGCAAAACGCTTCTCACGTCAACAAACTAAAGAAAACAACAATGATGTCGGATCATATACATGTGTATATATAATTGTCACACGTAACTCATGTTGCTGACTTTTGTTGTCCACAAGTCATTTTTCGCGAGTCACGAGTCAACTCCGAGTCATTTCAAACGAGTCCGAGTCGAGTCTGAAGTCGCTGTGTGTGCGACTTACGTGCAAACCCATCTCTGCTCTGTACTGTCAACTGTCTTAGTACTGTTTTTGCTACGGCTTGCCACCAGTATGGGCCTATTTTGTATCACTACAATAACAATTAATAAATTATGCAGCATTTGCAAATAACGTGTGCAATACGGCATAAAAACCATGATTGTTATGATATCTTCGTTCCCCCAGTGACCTCAGTGTAAATTCCATGTTTTGTTCTGATCTGCTTGGTTTATCAGAGGTAATTGAAGAAGCATTTTTATGGCACTGGAGTGTCACAGGCAATTTCAAAAGGAGAATAAAAACCTCAAATTATTTAGACAGGCGAATAAAAAATAGCATTTTTATAGCACAATTATGATAATATACACTGATCAGCCATAACATTAAAATCACCTCCTTGTTTCTACACTCACTGTCCATTTTATCAGCTCCACTTATCATATAGAAGCACTTTGTAGTTCTACAGTTACTGACTGTAGTCCATCTGTTTCTCTGCATACTTTGTTAGAACCCTTTCATGCTGTTCTTCAATGGTCAAGACCTCCAAGGACCACCACAGAGCAGGTATTATTTAGATGGTGGATCATTCTCAGGATCAGAAACAGCAGCACTGATGGAGTTTTTAAATACAGTGTCCCACTCACTGTCCACTCTATTAGACACTCCTACCTAGTTGGTCCACCTTGTAGATGTAAAGTCAGAGACGATCGCTCATCTATTGCTGCTGTTTTAGTTGGTCATCTTCTAGACCTTCATCAGTGGTCACAGGATGCTGCACACGGGGCACTTTTGGCTGGATATTTTTGCAGAGAGGTCAAGAAGGATGAGGACCGATGACAGTTTGGCTGCTTTGGCTGCAGGAAGCTTCTCAGTAACTGCCAAAGGAGCTGTTTCTGTAGAATGTGCTGCCTTGAAGCCAGACATACAGATAGTGAAGGTCATTCTAAGTGAGAAAGAGAGATAGTTGGTTGTAGACAAAGAAGACACATTTTAGTTTTAATTAAAATAGAAGAAATATAATGATTTGTGAACAAGATTTGGAAGCATATCAATGTCTTTATGCTAGAGAAGTGATTCTGTCTGTCTGTCTGTCTGTCTGTCTGTCTGTCTATCTATCTATCTATCTATCTATCTATCTATCTATCTATCTATCTATCTATCTATCTATCTATCTATCTATCTATCTATCTATCTATCTATCTAATCTTATGCTCACCAATTTTTCCTGCTTCTAACACATCAAGTTTGAGGATAAAATGTTCACTTGCTGCCTAATATATCCCACCCACTAACAGTTGCCATGATGAAAATATCAGTGTTATTCACTTCACCTGTCAGTGGTCATAATGTTATGCCTAGTGGGAGTATATTGTAGGTTTGCCAAAGAATCTCACAGAAGGGGCCTACCAAGTGCTGAGGCATGTAAAATATCTGTCCGTAGTAGTGGAACTAACTACCGTATGTGGGGTCCATATGTCCATTGGGTCCATATGTGGGCTCCTCTCCGGAAAGGGTGGTCATGCTGTACTTGGGGCAATTTGCTCTTCCAAGAGGTTTCATCTTGATGTATGTGCCACACAAATGATAACAGTATGCTGGCAAACCACATTAGCAGTGTAGTTATGATTGACTACAACTGATGAGTTCTCTGTGCCCGTATATCGTGTATTGACTGCACTCGTTAAAAAGTACATAAAACAGCCGCTTCTTTGCCAAGACTGGATAGTAAAACACAGTCACCTCAGAATCAAATGGCGAATTAAATTAGGTGCCAGTGTTTAGAAGCTACTGGAACATACACCGACCTGGCATAACATTATGACCACTGACAGGTGAAGTTAATAATATATTAGGCAGCAAGTGTGAACATTTTATCCTCAAACTTGATGTGTTAGAGCCGCTCAGGTGGCGCAGTGGTAAAAAGACACGCTGCAACCGGAGCTGGATCTCGAATACATCGTATCGAGTCCAGCTCTGCCTTACCGACCGAGCCTGAGTGGCTATATGAACAACGATTGGCCTGTTGTTCAGATGGGCGGGACTAAGGTCGGAAGTGGGTCTCTCTCTGTCAGAATGGTGCGGTTACGACCTCTGCTGGCTGATTAGAGGCGCCTACACGGAGATGAGGAAGGAGTGCTCTTAGGATGTGTCTCTCCGCACGCAACGCTAGGTGGCACCACACTCGCCAATGTGTGGGTGGCAAGATGCATACGGCTTGCTGCTCACGTGTCGGAGAGGATGTGGGTTAGCTTCGATCTCCTCGGTCAGGGCAGGGATCGGCAGTGGCAAAATTGGGCAATTGGACGGGCTAAAGGGGGAGAAAAAGGAGTCCAAGAAAGGAACAGTGGTAAACCAGCGACAGGGTCATGGCGGCCAAGGCTTATTTATGCATGTGGGGAGTGCAGGCTGGCCCGTGTGGTCCGATCCAACAGACGAGCTACTGTAGCTCAAATTGCTAAAGAAGTTAATGCTGGTTCTGATAGAAAGACCTCAGAATACACAGTGCATCCCAGTTGCGGGGCTGTTTTGGCAGCGTAAGGGGGACTGTAATGACACTGAAGCAGGAAAAACCCCCTGCTTTAAAATTAGGATCTTAATTAAAGCATGTTGTTGCTGTTGTTGTAAAGTCGTAACATTTAGTAGCAATGACACCTCAGTCTGAAAGCAGACAACCTTACAAGCAAGCAAAATTGTACTGCTGAAGCATGTTGTTGTCCAAACTGTCTCTGTAAGCAACATCAGCATAAAAAATGATTTTTATTAAATGCTTTTAATTCCAGAACAGTCATGTAGAACAGTAAGATCACCTCACACAACATCAAGCATGAACGAGAGCGCTAGAACAAGCTATTTTGTAGTCATAAATCATGCTCTTCATCTGGCAGTCTGAAGGATGAATCTGGTTCATGGATGCCAGAAAACACTTTTTTTTTTATCCTAAATGCTGAACAGCTGACATGTTTCTATATTAAGGGTTTGACCCTACCACCAGATGTCACTGTAGAGCAGTGCACATCAATCAACAATTCAGTAATTCAGTAACGAGTTACTCGCTGTCCGATACAGTCCAAAAATCCTCCTGTACCTCTTATGTAAAGGACAATACATCTCAAGGGCACTGACACAGCCCCATACCATGACAAACCCTGGCTTTTGGACTTTTGGTTGCTAATTAAAGTCTGGATGGTGCTTTTCGTCTTTGGTCCAGAGCACACGGAGTCTATTCTTTCCAAAAAAGACCTGGAATGCTGATTCATCTGACCACAATGCACGTTTGATGGTCCATCCTAGATGCCTCCGAGCCCAGAGAAGTCGAGGCCGCTCCTGGACATGGTTAACATAAGGCTTCTTTTTTGCACAGTAAAGTTTTAAGTGGCATTTGTGCATGTAACTTGTAGCTCTTGTTGTGCTTGACAAAGGTTTGCCAGAGTAATCCCTCACCCATGTGGTTATATCAGCTATTGTTGAGTGGCGGTTCTTGATGCAGTGCCGTCTGAGGGATGAAAGATCACATCACAAATTTATTTTATTTGCATTTTCCATACTGTCCCAACTTTTTCTGACTTGGGTTTGTAGTATCGTAACTGCTGTGCTATCACTGCCACATCAAGCATTAGCTGTTAAAAATGAACATACTTGTGTTTTTAACTTAAATACTGAATGAGTGAACAATGTGCATTAATCTTACATTTACATTTTCAGCATTTAGCAGACGCTTTTATCCAAAGCGACTTACACAGTGAGCGGAACACGATGAGCAATTGAGGGTTAAGGGCCTTGCTCAGGGACCCAACAGTGGCAACTTGGTGGTGGTGGGGCTTGAACCGGCAACCTTTTGTTTACTAGTCCAGTACCTTAACCACTGAGCTATCTTCTGCACATTAGTGCTTTATCTGAACGTTAGCAAATGGAGCTTGGGTGCTGAATTAGTCGGATGATGTACACCAACAGTCCTCGCGACCCGGCATCTTGGAGACAAATGATCACCTCTGGTTTTATGAGTCATAAACACGAGTCTACTGTGAAACTATGGCATATTTGTAAGAAGCAGTTGTACATCGTTGGGCAGGCAAGTGGCACTAATGGGGTGGAGGCAGTTAAGCCTGTTTTGCAGCCGGTCTGGGGAGAGGAGGATGTTTTATCTGCAATGGATCATAGCCGTTTATAAACTCATACGGACTTCATAGCAGGAGGACAGCAACTCCTTCTCCTTGTCTATACACACTGTCCATGTTATCAGCTCCACTTACCATATACTACCCCTGGCAAAAATTATGGAATCACCACTCTTGGAAGATGTTCTTTCAATTGTTTAATTTTGTAGAAAAAAAATTAATCACAGACATGCCACAAAACTATCATTTCTCAAACTGTCAACCCTCTGGCATTAAGAAACAATAAAAAAAGAAACAAATATAATAGTTGTGGTCAGTCACAATTGCTTTTTTTAGATCAAGTAGAGGAAAAAAATATGGAATCACTCAAATCTGAGGAAAAAATTATGGAATCATTAGAAAACACTGCACCATTATTACTTTGTTGCACCACCTCTGGCTTTTATAATGGTTTAAACTCTCTGAGGCATGGAGTTAACTAATGACAAACAGTATTCTTCATCAATCTGCCTTCAACTGTCTCTTGCTGTTGCCAGATCAGCTTTGCAGGTTGGAACCTTGTCATTGACCATTTTCTTCAATTTCCACCAGAGATTTTCAAATGGATTGAGATCCGGACTATTTGCAGGCCATGCCATTGACATTATATGTTTTCTTGAAGGAAAGTTTTCACGTCTTTTGCCCTATGGCAAGATGCATTATCATCTTGAAAAATGAAGTCATCATCACCAAACATCCTTTCAACTGATGGAATAAGAAAAGCGTCCAAAATTTCAATGTGGACTTTGGCATTTATTGAAGACCATCTCCCCTGTGCCTTTACCCGACATGCAGGCCCATATCATCAACAACTGTGGAAATTAACATGTTTTCTTTAGGCAGTTATCTTCATAAATTTCATTGGACAGACACCAAACAAAAGTTCCAGCATCATCACCTTGCCCAATGCAGATTCGCGATTCATCACTGAAGATCACTTTTATCCAGTCACCCACAGTCCACGATTGCTTTTCTTTAGCCTACTTTAACCTTGTTCTTTTCTTTTTAGGTGTTAATGATGGCTTTTGTTTGGCTTTTCTGTATGTAAATCCCATTTCTTTTAGGTGATTTCTTACAGTTCAGTCACAGACAGGGATGGACTGGCCATCGGGAGGGTCGGGAGTTTTCCCGGTGGGCCGCTCTGTATTTGGGCCGCTGAGGGAGTGAAAAATAAATTCAGTTTTAAATATTCCTGAATAATAATCCTGAAGTGTGCATTGGCCCACCACAGTATCCTCACTGCATGTCCATTGGCCAATCACAGAAATGTCCCTCCCCCAGGATAAACCGTAATCACAACCACCAGTACAAAAACTATGAATGAGTGCGAGATAGAGATAGGGTCGAAAAAGCGTAAAGGAGGTGCAGAAAAAGCCCGTGATAAAAAAACAGAAAAAGCTGCAAGCAGATGCAGAAAAGTGCAGGAAACTGGACAACCTGTTTGGCAGTGAGGAACTACAGCATAGCCAGAGAGCAGAAAAGGAAAAGTTAGAGTTCAGAGCCTCTGCTTTGTTAGTAACGATGTTTAAGAAGAGACTGTGGGCCCATCTCAAATGTCGCCTATGCCCTACTTAGGGTACTTCCTAACAGTACAAAACATTTCTTTTAACAGTCGCTGAATGATTAATAAGTAGTTATCTAAGCTACTGTTGGATATCAGGGGCTTTAAACCAGCCGTTTTAAGGACGATTTTTGTAAAAGTTCTATGATATCATGTCCAACATAGTGCACTACATAGGGCGGTGGATATAATTTGAGACGGTACCATTAGTCTCTGCTCTTCAGAAAAAAGTAAACACTATCTTGTCCTCTATAATACAGAAAGGACAATGCAGTTGTTCAGGACATTTTTTAGAGTGATTATGTGCAGAGCTCACATGGTTCATTTCCCTTGTCAACATATAAAGTATTTATTTCTTTGCTCATCGGAGCAATGCACTAATTTGGAACAAACGTGAATCACGTGTGAATAAAAGTGCGAAAAAAAGCATATTTACCAGTGTTGAAGGTTTAATGAAAGAAAGGTTTAATTTTATTTCTTGCGGTTTAATGAGACAGGATGGGGAAATCCAATAGAACCATCTAAGAAATTGTAAATTTTATGTGTGTGATAGATGGATAGAACTATTAATCCCAAAGGAAAGTGTTGGAAATATATATATTTGTTTGTAGTTATTTTTTTATTATTTTAATTTTTATTATAGTGAGTTAACTTTAGTGGTAAGATAAATGAAAACTATTAATATCAATCATCTAACATTTGATTAGGGTGTGATATGTGTGGCGCGATGTGCTTGTAGTGGGCTGGTCAAGAAAAAAGTCCAGGGCTGAATTTTGTTCCCAGTCCAGCCCTGGTCACAGACATTGACTCCACTTTCCGGCCACTTGTTTCTCATTTGTTTTGTTGTGCATTTTCTGTTTTCAAGACATATTGCTTTAAGTTTTCTATCTTGATGCTTTGATGTCTTACTTGGTCTACCAGTGCTTCCCTTTTACAACCTTCCCATTTTGTTTGTACTTGGTCCAGATTTTAAACACAGCTTACTGGGAAACAACCAACATCTTTTGCGACATTCCACAATGATTTATCTTCTTGAAGGAGTTTTATAATCCTCTCATTTGTTTCAACTGACATATCTTGTGTTGGAACCATGATTCATGACAATCTGCTTTGTGCAACAGCTCTCCGAGGTGTGAGCACTCTTTTTAAACTGAAGAATAATTAGCAAATCTAATCTGCTGCAGATGTTTTGTTTTTAAACTGCAAATTACAGAGTGATTCCATAATTTTTTCCTCAGATTTGAGTGATTCCATATTTTTTTCCTCTACTTGATCTAAAAAAAGCAATTGTGACTGACCACAACTATTATATTTGTTTCTTTTTTTTATTGTTTCTTAATGCCAGAAGGTTGACATTTTGAAAAATGATAGTTTTGTGGCATGTCTGTGATTAATTTTTTTTCTACAAAATTAAACAATTGACAGAACATCTTCCAAGAGTGGTGATTCCATAATTTTTGCCAGGGGTTGTAGAAGCACTTTGTAGTTCTACAATTACTGACTGTAGTCCATCTGTTTCTCTGCATGCTTTCTTTGCCCCCTTTCATGCTGTTCTTCAATGGACAATACAGTATCTAGTGCTCTATGTAAGGAACACAAATCATCATCTAGTTATACTTTCTAGTGCACTATGTAGGGAACATAAATCCATTATCTGATATACAATTTAGTGCACTATGTAGGGAACATGAATCCATTATCTGATATACAATTTAGTGCACTATGTAGGGAACATGAATCCGTTATCTGATATACAATTTAGTGCACTATGTAGGGAACATAAATCCGTTATCTGACATACAATTTAGTGCACTATGTAGGGAACATAATTAATTATGTAATACACTATCTAGTGCACTATGTAAGGAACACAAATCATTGTCTAGTTATACTTTCTAGTGCACTATGTAGTGAACATGAATGCATTATCTAATACACTATCTAGTGCACTATGTAGGGAACATAAATCCGTGATCTAATATACAATCTAGTGCACTGTGTAGGGAACATAAACCAATTGTCTAATTCACTATCTAGTGCACTATGTAGGGAACATAAATTCATATCTAAAATACTATCTAGTGCACTATGTAGGGAACATAAATCCCTTATCTGATATACAATTTAGTGCACTATGTAGGGAACCTAAATCCATTAACTAATATGCTACCTAAAGCATTATGTAAGAAACATAAGTGTATTATCTAGTACACTATCTAGTGCACTAAGTAAGGAACATAAATATTTTTCTAATATACAATCTAGTGCACTATGTAGGGAACATAAATCTAGTATCTTTCACACTATGTAGTGCACTATGTAGTACACATTAATGTGTTTGTGACGCGAAACAGTTAGCTTAGTAGCTCAGTTAGCAGCTCCTAGAAGTTCTGTTATCACCCATATCCTTTGGTGTGTGCGAGAGGTTTTCTTTGCTTTTCTTTGGGTTTTTTTTGGGGCTTGGGGGGTCGGGGTCGACGTCCGGGTCTGGAGGTACCTCCTTGAAATGAGTTTTTGCAACTTGGGATGTCTGCATTCATCATAACACAGCCTGGCTAACGTTACCCTGATGGGAATTGCTAATAGACACATACCATTTTTTTTTTTTTTTTTTAATGACAAAATGCATTAACAGTGTAAAAGGGTTTATAATGCATTAAGCACTTAAGATAATATATGCAAATAGGGTTCTCATCCAGATGGCTTTAGTAGATATTCATTCTAATCACAAACAATAGAGCCAATTAAAATATACTGCTTACTCATCCCCTCACGTCTGAGCGCAGAATTAATCCTTACTTATTCACACATGAAGTGACACTCTTTATCCACACACATCGACCCCCGCATGCATTATACCGAGGGTTTACTGCGTCAGAAGTACGGCCTAGCGACAAGACGGGCGCCTCCGCATCGCGCCCCCGAATCCTCATTAATTATGTCCCTACTCTTCGAGAATGCCGGATAAAATATATCGACCCTCGGTGCTCCCTCAACAGCAAATGTCATCCCTAATTTATCACAATTAGCGACTCGGTTTTAAAGCTACCCCCGCGGCACTGCCTCAAGGTCAGGAAACGACACGGAACCCGACGGATTCGGAGCCAAGTGCGTTGAGTTCAGATCAAGGTTGAAATCAAAGTTTGGAATCAAAAACAGGGCATGTTTAGCTCTAGGCATAGCCTGTGTCATAGGTCAAGGGCAGAGCATGGCATGTCTTAGATAGATAGATAGACAGATAGACAGATAGACAGATAGATAGATAGATAGATAGATAGATACAGTGTATCACAAAAGTGAGTACACCCTTCACATTTCTGCAAATATTTTATTATATCTTTTCATGGGACAACACTATAGAAATAAAACTTGGATATAACTTAGAGTAGTCAGTGTACAACTTGTATAGCAGTGTAGATTTACTGTCTTCTGAAAATAACTCAACACACAGCCATTAATGTCTAAATGGCTGGCAACATAAGTGAGTACACCCCACAGTGAACATGTCCAAATTGTGCGAAAGTGTCAATATTTTGTGTGACCACCATTATTATCCAGCACTGCCTTAACCCTCCTGGGCATGGAATTCACCAGAGCTGCACAGGTTGCTACTGGAATCCTCTTCCACTCCTCCATGATGACATCACGGAGCTGGTGGATGTTAGACACCTTGAACTCCTCCACCTTCCACTTGAGGATGCGCCACAGGTGCTCAATTGGGTTTAGTCCATCACCTTTACCTTCAGCTTCCTCAGCAAGGCAGTTGTCATCTTGGAGGTTGTGTTTGGGGTCGTTATCCTGTTGGAAAACTGCCATGAGGCCCAGTTTTCGAAGGGAGGGGATCATGCTCTGTTTCAGAATGTCACAGTACATGTTGGAATTCATGTTTCCCTCAATGAACTGCAACTCCCCAGTGCCAGCAACACTCATGCAGCCCAAGACCATGATGCTACCACCACCATGCTTGACTGTAGGCAAGATACAGTTGTCTTGGTACTTCTCACCAGGGCGCCGCCACACATGCTGGACACCATCTGAGCCAAACAAGTTTATCTTGGTCTCGTCAGACCACAGGGCATTCCAGTAATCCATGTTCTTGGACTGCTTGTCTTCAGCAAACTGTTTGTGGGCTTTCTTGTGCGTCAGCTTCCTTCTGGGATGACGACCATGCAGACCGAGTTGATGCAGTGTGCGGCGTATGGTCTGAGCACTGACAGGCTGACCTCCCACGTCTTCAACCTCTGCAGCAATGCTGGCAGCACTCATGTGTCTATTTTTTAAAGCCAACCTCTGGATATGATGCCGAACACGTGGACTCAACTTCTTTGGTCGACCCTGGCGAAGCCTGTTCCGAGTGGAACCTGTCCTGGAAAACCGCTGTATGACCTTGGCCACCATGCTGTAGCTCAGTTTCAGGGTGTTAGCAATCTTCTTATAGCCCAGGCCATCTTTGTGGAGAGCAACAATTCTATTTCTCACATCCTCAGAGAGTTCTTTGCCATGAGGTGCCATGTTGAATATCCAGTGGCCAGTATGAGAGAATTGTACCCAAAACACCAAATTTAACAGCCCTGCTCCCCATTTACACCTGGGACCTTGACACATGACACCAGGGAGGGACAACGACACATTTGGGCACAATTTGGACATGTTCACTGTGGGGTGTACTCAATTATGTTGCCAGCTATTTAGACATTAATGGCTGTGTGTTGAGTTATTTTCAGAAGACAGTAAATCTACACTGCTATACAAGTTGTACACTGACTACTCTAAGTTATATCCAAGTTTCATGTCTATAGTGTTGTCCCATGAAAAGATATAATGAAATATTTGCAGAAATGTGAGGGGTGTACTCACTTTTGTGATACACTGTAGATAGATAGATAGATAGATAGATAGATAGATAGATAGATAGATTAGATAGATAGTTAGATAGATAGATAGATAGATAGATAGATAGATAGATAGATACTTTATTGATCCCGAAGGAAATTAAAGCCCCAGTAGCATAATACAACAAATAATTAACAGTACAAAACAAAACAAAAGCAAACAGAAAAGTAAAAATAGAACCGAGTCTTTCTTGTGATTAACATAAAATAAATAACTGGTAACTGTAATGATGCATGAGGTATATTGCTAGTGTAAAAATTGAATAGTAATTAAATTATTAAATTGTTAAATAGTAAAGTGACATGTGACAATATTGCACAATGAGGCCAATATAGCCAAATATATACATACACATATACACTCATATACATACATATACACACATGCAAATACATACACATATATACTCATGTACACATATGCAAATACATACAGTGTATCACAAAAGTGAGTACACCCCTCACATTTCTGCAGATATTTAAGTATATCTTTTCATGGGACAACACTGACAAAATGACACTTTGACACAATGAAAAGTAGTCTGTGTGCAGCTTATATAACAGTGTAAATTTATTCTTCCCTCAAAATAACTCAATATACAGCCATTAATGTATAAACCACCGGCAACAAAAGTGAGTACACCCCTTAGTGAATGTTCCTGAAGTGTCAATATTTTGTGTGGCCACCATTATTTCCCAGAACTGCCTTAACTCTCCTGGGCATGGAGTTTACCAGAGCTTCACAGGTTGCCACTGGAATGCTTTTCCACTCCTCCATGACGACATCACAGAGCTGGCGGATATTCGAGACTTTGCGCTCCTCCACCTTCCGCTTGAGGATGCCCCAAAGATGTTCTATTGGGTTTAGGTCTGGAGACATGCTTGGCCAGTCCATCACCTTTACCCTCAGCCTCTTCAATAAAGCAGTGGTCGTCTTAGAGGTGTGTTTGGGGTCATTATCATGCTGGAACACTGCCCTGCGACCCAGTTTCCGGAGGGAGGGGATCATGCTCTGCTTCAGTATTTCACAGTACATATTGGAGTTCATGTGTCCCTCAATGAAATGTAACTCCCCAACACCTGCTGCACTCATGCAGCCCCAGACCATGGCATTCCCACCACCATGCTTGACTGTAGGCATGACACACTTATCTTTGTACTCCTCACCTGATTGCCGCCACACATGCTTGAGACCATCTGAACCAAACAAATTAATCTTGGTCTCATCAGACCATAGGACATGGTTCCAGTAATCCATGTCCTTTGTTGACATGTCTTCAGCAAACTGTTTGCGGGCTTTCTTGTGTAGAGACTTCAGAAGAGGCTTCCTTCTGGGGTGACAGCCATGCAGACCAATTTGATGTAGTGTGCGGCGTATGGTCTGAGCACTGACAGGCTGACCCCCCACCTTTTCAATCTCTGCAGCAATGCTGACAGCACTCCTGCGCCTATCTTTCAAAGACAGCAGTTGGATGTGACGCTGAGCACGTGCACTCAGCTTCTTTGGACGACCAACGCGAGGTCTGTTTTGAGTGGACCCTGCTCTTTTAAAACGCTGGATGATCTTGGCCACTGTGCTGCAGCTCAGTTTGAGGGTGTTGGCAATCTTCTTGTAGCCTTGGCCATCTTCATGTAGCGCAACAATTCGTCTTTTAAGATCCTCAGAGAGTTCTTTGCCATGAGATGCCATGTTGGAACTTTCAGTGACCAGTATGAGAGTGTGAGAGCTGTACTACTAAATTGAACACACCTGCTCCCTATGCACACCTGAGACCTAGTAACACTAACGAGTCACATGACATTTTGCAAGGAAAATGACAAGCAGTGCTCAATTTGGACATTTAGGGGTGTAGTCTCTTAGGGGTGTACTCACTTTTGTTGCCGGTGGTTTAGACATTAATGGCTGTATATTAAGTTATTTTGAGGGAAGAATAAATTTACACTGTTATATAAGCTGCACACAGACTACTTTTCATTGTGTCAAAGTGTCATTTTGTCAGTGTTGTCCCATGAAAAGATATACTTAAATATCTGCAGAAATGTGAGGGTTGTACTCACTTTTGTGATACACTGTATATATATACACCTGCACACAAGTGCATACAAGTACATACACACATGGCTACACTAGAAACCCTCACTACAGTCAGCCGTCCCTACCTGGTAGAGTTGTAGAGCCTAATGGCTCTGGGTACGAATGACTTTCTAAGCCTGTCCGTGGAGCAGCTCTGAGACAGCAGCCTGTCACTGAACATGCTCCTCTGTTTAATAATCACTGTATACAGTGGGTGACTGACATTGTCCATGATAGAACAGAGTTTACACAGTGTCCTCTTTTCTGCCACTGTTACCAGTGGTTCCAGTTCAATGCCTACCACTGCACCAGCTCGTCTAATCAGTTTGTCCAGTCTTGCTTCGTCTTTCTTTTTAATGCTGCCACCCCAGCACAGCACCGCATAAAAAAGAACACTGGCCACAACAGATTGGTAGAACATATTCAGGAGTTTGTTGCATACATTAAAGGACCTTAACCTTCTAAGAAAATAGAGCCGGCTCTGTCCCTTTTTGTATAGAGTGTCAGTATTCACTGACCAGTCCAGTTTGTCATCCAGTTGCACCCCTAGGTATCTGTAGCTTCTGACAACTTCCACAGCATTCCCTTCGATGGATACTGGTTGCGTTGGCCAATCTGACCTGCGAAAGTCCACTACCATCTCCTTTGTCTTTGATGCATTGAGTTGTAGATGATTCACATCGCACCATCCAACAAAGTCTCTTACCAGGTTAATGTATTCCTCTTCCTGTCCATCTCTAACACACCCAACAATAACAGTATCTTCCGAGAACTTCTGCATATGGCAGGTTTCCGAGTTGTAGTTAAAGTCTGATGTGTAGATTGTGAAAAGGAAAGGGGAAAGTACAGTCCCCTGTGGTACTCCTGTGTTGTCTCTCAGTCAAAATGCATTTCATTCACAGTAAGGCAATCATTCCAAGTTGTTCAATTTGCATCGTGCTTCCTCTCTGTCTATGCCGAACCCTGCCCTGACCGAGGAGATCGAAGCTAACCCATATCCCCTCCAAAACATGGGCAGCAGCCGGATGCATTTTTGCCACCCACACATTCATGAGTGTTGTGCCACCTAGCGTTGCATGCGGAGAGACACACCCTAAGGGCACTCTTCCTCATTTCTGTGCAGGCGCCTCTAATCAGCCGGCAGAGGTCGTAATCGCATTCTGACAGAGAGAGACCCACATCCGGTTCTTTGTCCCACCCCCCCCCAACTGAGCAACCGGCCAATCATTGCTCATACAGCCACTCAGCCTCGAACCGGGGAGGCAGAGCTGGATTCGATACGAGGTACTCACAATCCAGCTCTGGTTGCAGCGTGTCTTTTTACCGCTGCGCCACCTGAGCGGCTTAAAACCACCTTCTTTCTACACTCACTGTCTGTTTTATCAGCTCCACTTACCATATAGAAGCACCTTGTAGTTCTACAATTACTGTCTGTAGTCCATCTGTTTCTCTGCATGCTTTGTTAGCCCCCTTTCATGCTGTTCTTCAATGGTCAGGACCACTACAGAGCGGGCGGGTATTATTTGGGTGGTGGATCATTCTTAGCACTGCAGTGACACTGACACTCATGGTGGTGGTGTGGTAGTGTGTGTTGTGCTGGTATGAGTGGATCAGACACAGCAGCACTGATGGAGTTTTTAAACACCTTACTGTCACTGCTGGACTGAGAATAGTCCACCGACCAAAAAAAAATAAAAAATAAAAAAAATCCAGCCCACAGTGCCCCATGGTAGCGTCCTGTGAACACTGATGAAGGTCTAGAAGATGACCATCTGAAACAGCAGCAATAGATGAGCAATCATCTCTGACTTTACATCTACAAGGTGGACCAAGGTAGGAGTGTCTAATAGAGTGGACAGTGAGTGGACACGGCATTTAAAAACTCCAGCAGCGCTGCTGTGTCTGATCCACTCATACCAGCTTAATTATAGATTAAAGATTAATTATTAAACTTTGCATCTAGAGGACCTACTGTACATGTGTACACATTTCTATTGCCTATGTTTTGCTTTACATGTCAAGTTGAACACATATTAGTTTCAGCTGTAGTGTTGTGTTAAAAATACCATGCTGCATCATACCAGCTTAGTTTCCATGGCATCCCGCTGCCAGGCCAACAGCGTACGGAGGATTACAACATGAAATGTGAGCTGATTGATGAGCTGCTCTTTAACGTACCATGTAATTAGAGCTTATCATGACATCCTGATCACCTCAGTTTCACTGATCAAGCGTCTGTGCTGAAGTCGGGGCTTATTCAGGGAGCCCTCATGTTTGGGAACCAGTTTATGTTTCATTTTCCACCAGTTCAGAAGCTCAGTCATTGTACATTGTACAACCGCAAATCAGAAAAAGTTGGGACAGCATGGAAAATGCAAATAATAACAGGATGAACCTGAGATATTTCATGTTTTGTCTGGTCAACTTCATTTCATTTATTAATAAACATCCTTTCCTGCATTTCCGGCCTGCAACACATTCCAAAAAAAGTTTGGACAGTAAAGCATTTACCACTTTGTAATGTTGCCATTCCTTTTCACCACACTTAAAAGACGTTTTGGCACCGAGGAGACCAAGTGATTTAGTGTTTCGGATTTTATTTTGTCCCATTCTTTCTGTAAACACGTCTTAACATGTGCAACTCGTCAAATTTAAGGAAGACGTTGAGTTCAAGGGTACAAGTTTCTCGACGGAAGGCGTTAAGTCTCAAATATTTCGAGTTTAGGGGACGTCGAGTTACAAGGTACCACTGTATTACATTATGAGCTTTTAAGTCAATAGAAAAGTGTGCTTCTCTACACATGTGATCATCTCTGTGTAGTCTGTGCTGCACCTTAAAAAAACAAGCCAGTAGAGTATTATGCTCCTGATTGTTTGTCTATGTACGGTTTACACCTCCTTGTTTCTACACACACTGTCCTTTTTATCAGCTCCACTTACCATATAGATGCACTTTGTAGTTCTACAATTACTGACTGTAGTCCATCTGTTTATCTGCATGCTTTGTTAGCCCCCTTTCATGCTGTTCTTCAATGGTCAGGACTCTCCCAGGACCACCACAGAGCAGGTATTATTTGGATTATTGGTGGATCATTCTCAGCACTGCAGTTACAATGACATACATGGTGGTGATGTGTTAGTGTGTGTTGTGCTGGTATGAGTGGATAAAACACAGCAATGCTGATGGAGTTTTCAAACACCTGACTGTCACTGCTGAACTGAGAATAGTCCACCAACCACCAAAAATATCCAGCCAACAGCGCCCTGTGGGCAGCATCCTGTGACCACTGATGAAGGTCTAGAAGATGAGCGATCATCTCTGACTTTACATCTACATTTACATTTTCTGCATTTAGCAGACGCTCTTATCCAGAGCGACTTACAGAAGTTCTTCCATAGTAAACATTTCATTTCTCTAGTTTAAGTAAACAACAGTCGAAGAACACAAATCTGCTGAAACCTGTTAGAACCAAAGTGTTTTTTTTTTATTTTGGAAATGGAAAAATAATGTTTGTAAATAAGTACAAGTCAGCTTAAGTGCTTAGTAAAAAGGTGGGGTTTTAATCGTTTTTTAAAGACAGCAAGAGACTTGTATGAGGAAATTCGTTCCACCACTTGGGTACCAGAACAGAGAAGAGCCTTGATGCTTGTCTTCCTCTAGTCCTGGGTGGAGGATCAAGTCGAGCGAGACTAGTGGCTCGGAGGTTGCGCGGTACAGAGCGGGGTTTGATTAGACCGCGAAGGTAGCTTGGGGCTAGTCCATTTTTGGCTTTGTAGGCGAGCATCAGTGTTTTAAACTGAATGCGTGCAGCTACAGGAAGCCAGTGCAGAGAACGCAGCAGTGGGGTGACGTGGCAGTGTTTAGGTTGGTTAAAAACCAGACGGCAGCTGCATTTTGAATGAGCTGCAAGGGTTTAATAGTGGACATAGGAGCTCCTGCCAGGAGGGAGTTGCAGTAGTCCAACCATGAGATTACAAGTGATTGGACCAGAATCTGGGTAGCTTCCATGGAGAGAAATGGTCGAATCTTCCTGATGTTGTAGAGGAGGAACCGGCACGATCTTGTCATGTTGGCTATATGAGGAGAGAAGGTCAGCTGGTTATCCAGGACAACACCAAGGCTTCTTACCTTATCAGATGGTCTGATCTGGGAGTTATCAAGAGAAATGACTTGGGTTGGAGACTGATCTCCGGGATCATTTACAAGGTTACATTTACGGGATCATTCCAACTAGGTAGGAGTGTCTAATAGAGTGCACAGTGAGTGGATCCACTCATACCAGCACAACACACACTAACACACTACCACCATGTCAGTGCAGTGCTGAGAATGATCCACCACCTAAATAATACCTGATCTGTGGGGGTCCTGACCATTGAAGAACGCAGGTTAAAAAAGTATGTAGAGAAACAGATGGACTACAGTCAGTAATTGTAGAACTACAAAGGGCTTCTATATGGTAGGTGGAGCTGATAAAATGGACAGTTCAAAACGGTCCCTCCTTTCTATAAAGCGACCATGCCTGGCGGGACAGTCCCACCACTCAGATGTAAAAATCAATTATCAAGTCCTGTGTTTACTCAAATCTTAACAGCGAATAAGACAACCTGTGTTTCAAAAGCTTCGCGTACAGTTCACCATGTTTACTCTTGGCATTAGAGCTCACATTATTCACCAGATGGTTTCTCAGCATGCCCGATGACACTCGCAAGTGGCATCCCATTTCATTCTTACACTATCTGACTGCTCTTGGAACAACCTGCTGGCCTGAGAATGCAAAAGTTATTTCAGTCTAAGTGGCACGTATTACCATGCTGCAACGCAAGTCTTTTCTGCTATGCTTTAATTTCTTTTTAATGATTTGTTTGTGTCATGCTGAAACAAAATAATTCGGAGCGAACGCGGCTGAGCCACGAGGCTGAACGTCAGATCGTCAGATCGTCAGATAAAATCAACGCTCACAGTGGATGCATTATCTCGTCTTAAACGCTTGTTTGTTTCATTTCCAGTACTTATTTCCAGTTTCCCATGCTATTTCCAGTTTCCCATGCTTATAGCTTGTGTTATCACGAAAAGCCTGAAGCATGAAAATAAATGAGTAAAAAGTTACAACGTTAAATAATTCATGTTTTTCTTTTCCCCCAAGATGTTACGTTTAGCAAGTAAATAAAAACCGAAATAAGTAGTTTATATATACGTACGTATATACACCAATCAGCCATAACATTAAAACCACCTCCTTGTTTCTACACACATTTGTAGTTCTTTGTAGCACTTTGTAGTTCTACAATTACTGACTGTACTCCATCTGTTTATCCACATACCTTTTTAGCCTGCTTTCACCCTGTTCTTCAATGGTCAGGACCCCCACAGGCCAACACAGAGCAGGTATTATTTAGGTGGTGGATCATTCTCAGCACTGCAGTGACACTGACATGGTGGTGGTGTGTTAGTGTGTGTTGCGCTGGTATGAGTTTTTAAATACCGTGTCCACTCACTGTCCACTCTATTAGACACTCCTACCTGGTTGGTCCACCTTGTAGATGTAAAGTCAGAGACGATCGCTCATCTATTGCTGCTGTTTGAGTTGGTCATCTTGTAGACCTTCATCAGTGGTCGGGGCGGCACGGCGGCTAAGTGGGTAGCGCTGTCGCCTCACAGCAAGAAGGTCCTGGGTTCGATTCCCAGGTAGTGCGGTCCAGGTCCTCTCTGTGTGGAGTTTGCATGTTCTCCCCCGTGCCTGCGTGGGTTTACTCCGTGTGCTCCGGTTTCCTCCCACAGTCCAAAGACATGCAAGTGAGGTAAATTGGAGACACTAAATTGTCCATGAGTGTGTTCGATATAACCTTGTGAACTGATGAACCTTGTGTAATGAGTAACTACCGTTCCTGTCATGAATGTAACCAAAGTGTAAAACATGACGTTAAAATCCTAATAAACAAATAAATCATTAGTGGTCACAGGATGCTGCCCATGGGGCGCTGTTGGCTGGGTATTTTTGGTTGGTGGACTATTCTCAGTCCATCAGTGACAGTAAAGGTGTTTAAAAACTCCAGCAGCGCTGCTGTGTCTGATCCACACACTAACACACCACCACCATGTCAGTGTCACTGCAGGGCTGAAAGATCCACCATCCAAGTAATACCTAAGTAATGCAGAGAAACAGATGGACTACAGTCAGTAATTGTGGAACTACAAAGTGCTTCTATATGATAAGTGGAGCTGATAAAATGGACAGTGTGTAGAAACAAGGAGGTGGCTTTAATGTTATGGTTGATCGTGTATATACTGTATATATACAGTGTATCACGAAAGTGAGTACACCCCTCACATTTCTGCAAATATTTCATTATATCTTTTCATGGGACAACACTATAGACATGAAACTTGGATATAACTTAGAGTAGTCAGTGTACAGCTTGTATAGGAGTGTAGATTTACTGTCTTCTGAAAATAACTCAACACACAGCCATTAATGTCTAAATGGCTGGCAACATAAGTGAGTACACCCCACAGTGAACATGTCCAAATTGTGCCCAAAGTGTCAATATTTTGTCTGACCACCATTATTATCCAGCACTGCCTTAACCCTCCTGGGCATGGAATTCACCAGAGCTGCACAGGTTGCTACTGGAATCCTCTTCCACTCCTCCATGATGACATCACGGAGCTGGTGGATGTTAGACACCTTGAACTCCTCCACCTTCCACTTGAGGATGCGCCACAGGTGCTCAATTGGGTTTAGTCCATCACCTTTACCTTCAGCTTCCTCAGCAAGGCAGTTGTCATCTTGGAGGTTGTGTTTGGGGTCGTTATCCTGTTGGAAAACTGCCATGAGGCCCAGTTTTTGAAGGGAGGGGATCATGCTCTGTTTCAGAATGTCACAGTACATGTTGGAATTCATGTTTCCCTCAATGAACTGCAGCTCCCCAGTGCCAGCAACACTCATGCAGCCCAAGACCATGATGCTACCACCACCATGCTTGACTGTAGGCAAGATACAGTTGTCTTGGTACTTCTCACCAGGGCGCCGCCACACATGCTGGACACCATCTGAGCCAAACAAGTTTATCTTGGTCTCGTCAGACCACAGGGCATTTCAGTAATCCATGTTCTTGGACTGCTTGTCTTCAGCAAACTGTTTGCGGGCTTTCTTGTGCATCAGCTTCCTTCTGGGATGACGACCATGCAGACCGAGTTGATGCAGTGTGCGGCGTATGGTCTGAGCACTGACAGGCTGACCTCCCACGTCTTCAACCTCTGCAGCAATGCTGGCAGCACTCATGTGTCTATTTTTTAAAGCCAACCTCTGGATATGACGCCGAACACGTGGACTCAACTTCTTTGGTCGACCCTGGCGAAGCCTGTTCCGAGTGGAACCTGTCCTGGAAAACCGCTGTATGACCTTGGCCACCATGCTGCAGCTCAGTTTCAGGGTGTTAGCAATCTTCTTATAGCCCAGGCCATCTTTGTGGAGAGCAACAATTCTATTTCTCACATCCTCAGAGAGTTCTTTGCCATGAGGTGCCATGTTGAATATCCAGTGGCCAGTATGAGAGAATTGTACCCAAAACACCTAATTTAACAGCCCTGCTCCCCATTTACACCTGGGACCTTGACACATGACACCAGGGAGGGACAACGACACATTTGGGCACAATTTGGACATGTTCACTGTGGGGTGTACTCACTTATGTTGCCAGCTATTTAGACATTAATGGCTGTGTGTTGAGTTATTTTCAGAAGACAGTAAATCTACACTGCTATACAAGCTGTACACTGACTACTCTAAGTTATATCCAAGTTTCATGTCTATAGTGTTGTCCCATGAAAAGATATAATGAAATATCTGCAGAAATGTGAGGGGTGTACTCACTTTTGTGATACACTGTATATTACACACATACACAGTATAGAATATGCCAATGAATCTAATCAGAACAAATTCATGATGATGTTAGTTTTATTCATTGTTTTTACTGGTATCCAAGAAATCTGGATTATTGGTTGCATGAACCTGTCCAAAATCTTTCTTAATGTAAATTGCTTTAGACAGAACGTTTTTTTTAAACTTTTTAAAAGTATTACAGGGTGCTTGAAAGACTACCAAGTGCCTGTCAACACCATACTTAGGATTCTTGTGCTCGGGCTAAACATTGACTTTGTTGTTTATTAAATTACGTTTTATCTTTTTTTTAGATGTCTATGGTTAAAATATCCCAAGTATTACAATACCAATTTTGTTTCTGTACTGATTGACAAGGTCAGAGAGTGGACAGGAATGTTAGTGGATTTGTCTTGAACAAACTTTCCCTGTGATGGGTTTCTCCTACCGAGTCCAAACACTCAATACAGAGCAGCCTGACGCCAACTGATAAGTGAGCTCCAGAGAGTACGGGTAAAGCAACTCTTTGTTCTGACCTGTTCCTGGACTGCAATTTCTCTGCCCTAAACTGGGTTTCATAATTTATTAGGGTTCGGTGGACCATTTTATATGAGGAATGAAGCTATTTTTATCGCGCTTTTGAACCGCCAATATATTTCTTGCTTTAGGCGCATCAGCAGGTCAGCAAATCATAGGACAGTTCAGATATGATATATGAGCTATATATGACCTGGATAAGGTGAGAAGAAGCCTTATTTATAAAGTTTTATAAACTTTTATGATTCGATTGTATTAAAGAAACACTCCAAAATCTTGTAGAAAGCCTTCCCAAAGGAGTGGAAGCTGTTATAGCTGTAAAGATGGAAATAATGACATATTAATACCTATGGATTTACCCTATATTCGGATTGGGAGAAATTTTTCGCCTCCTGTCGCCCGAACTGCTGATCACTCATAACCCTGTGTTCACACCAGAAGCGTCATTATTGCATGTGTGTTTGGTTGCCATGGTTTAACTGATACAAGCAAAAAAAGCAAATGTTATGGCATTACAGCAGCTTTACTAGCTAGTATCTACAGTTTTTTTTTTTGTGATCACTCCTGTCTAGTTGACGAAGTTTGTTACCCCAACAATCAGTTTGTCTTCCATCTTTAGGAGGAAATGCTATCTAGGTACCAAAAAGACCTAGAGCGTATTACCTACCGGTAATCGCCACATTGCTTTGCTCTTAATGTGCACATAGTTAAACTTGCTCAACTCTTTTGCATTGCTGACATCGCCCACTTTGCGTCCTTAACTTTAGCTCAAGCACTAATTGAAAATCAATAACGGTCGGTCGCTTTGACGCATTGGATCGCTGATGGTTTGATCGTAGGGTTAGAATGGAATTAGGGCTGCCGCGATTGGTCAACCTAGTCGAATATTTTAAGTCGATGCATCATTTTTAAAACTATGCTTATAAATTATCCTTTAATTTCTACAGCGTTTGCATATGATTTCCCTCAGCGCTACTTGCTGCGTGCATGACCTAAGACGTATTTGGCCAAGTCACTGGTTGCCGGCATTAAGCGCAGTCTTTAAAAAAATGCCGTCTGCACAGTGGCGTAACTACCGGGGGTGCAGGGGGGCAGGTGCACTGGGGCCCGTGGCGTGGGGCCACTCAACCCCCACCGCACTCATTGGCTGCACTCGCTAGGTTGTTATTATTATATTACAATATTGTAGCGGCGTTATGCGAATGACTTTCAGCTCAGCCAATCAGAATGCAGCACCCGGTTTACACATGTGCGTTCGGACGTTCTGCAGTTAGTTTTGTATATGACCCTCTAGTAGCAAGTGGCTAATGCTAGCGGTAAAGTGCGGCGATAAGGAAAGTAAAAACACGACAATAATTTCGTTAAGTAAAATATTTAAATAACAGAAAGACAATATCAGAATACTGATATCAAAATATACAGTGAGTGCACAGCAAGGGATTTTGGGAATCTGTGTAACCTGCTTAACGTTACTAGACCAATATACAGTGTATCACAAAAGTGAGTACACCCCTCACATTTCTGCAAATATTTTATTATATCTTTTCATGGGACAACACTATAGAAATAAAACTTGGATATAACTTAGAGTAGTCAGTGTACAACTTGTATAGCAGTGTAGATTTACTGTCTTCTGAAAATAACTCAACACACAGCCATTAATGTCTAAATAGCTGGCAACATAAGTGAGTACACCCCACAGTGAACATGTCCAAATTGTGCCCAAAGTGTCAATATTTTGTGTGACCACCATTATTATCCAGCACTGCCTTAACCCTCCTGGGCATGGAATTCACCAGAGCTGCACAGGTTGTTACTGGAATCCTCTTCCACTCCTCCATGATGACATCACAGAGCTGGTGGATGTTAGACACCTTGAACTCCTCCACCTTCCACTTGAGGATGCGCCACAGGTGCTCAATTGGGTTTAGTCCATCACCTTTACCTTCAGCTTCCTCAGCAAGGCAGTTGTCATCTTGGAGGTTGTGTTTGGGGTCGTTATCCTGTTGGAAAACTGCCATGAGGCCCAGTTTTCGAAGGGAGGGGATCATGCTCTGTTTCAAAATGTCACAGTACATGTTGGAATTCATGTTTCCCTCAATGAACTGCAGCTCCCCAGTGCCAGCAACACTCATGCAGCCCAAGACCATGATGCTACCACCACCATGCTTGACTGTAGGCAAGATACAGTTGTCTTGGTACTTCTCACCAGGGCGCCGCCACACATGCTGGACACCATCTGAGCCAAACAAGTTGATCTTGGTCTCGTCAGACCACAGGGCATTCCAGTAATCCATGTTCTTGGACTGCTTGTCTTCAGCAAACTGTTTGCTGGCTTTCTTGTGCGTCAGCTTCCTTCTGGGATGACGACCATGCAGACCGAGTTGATGCAGTGTGCGGCGTATGGTCTGAGCACTGACAGGCTGACCTCCCACGTCTTCAACCTCTGCAGCAATGCTGGCAGCACTCATGTGTCTATTTTTTAAAGCCAACCTCTGGATATGACGCCGAACACGTGGACTCAACTTCTTTGGTCGACCCTGGCGAAGCCTTTTCCGAGTGGAACCTGTCCTGGAAAACCGCTGTATGACCTTGGCCACCATGCTGTAGCTCAGTTTCAGGGTGTTAGCAATCTTCTTATAGCCCAGGCCATCTTTGTGGAGAGCAACAATTCTATTTCTCACATCCTCAGAGAGTTCTTTGCCATGAGGTGCCATGTTGAATATCCAGTGGCCAGTATGAGAGAATTGTACCCAAAACACCAAATTTAACAGCCCTGCTCCCCATTCACACCTGGGACCTTGACACATGACACCAGGGAGGGACAACGACACATTTGGGCACAATTTGGACATGTTCACTGTGGGGTGTACTCACTTATGTTGCCAGCTATTTAGACATTAATGGCTGTGTGTTGAGTTATTTTCAGAAGACAGCAAATCTACACTGCTATACAAGCTGGACACTGACTACTCTAAGTTATATCCAAGTTTCATGTCTATAGTGTTGTCCCATGAAAAGATATAATGAAATATTTGTAGAAATGTGAGGGGTGTACTCACTTTTGTGATACACTGTATATTTGGACCAAAAAAAAAGGATTTAAATCACCACCTGGATTTAACTAAGCAAATAATAGGTAAGAGTATAATTGGATAATTACTGCATGGGTGATTATGTTTCAGCTGGCAACAAGTTATTTAACCCTAACTGATGCAGTGAGTAGCTTCTCATTTGTTAAACAACCATGTCGAAAGACACATCCTGCGGTCATGGAAAAGATGTTCATCTGTTTTAGAAGGGTCAAATTATTGGCACGCGTCAAGTAGAGAAAACATCTAAGGAGATTGCTGAAACTACTAAAATCAGGTTGAGAACTGTCCAACACATTATTAAAAAGTGGAAGGACGGTGGGGAAACATCATCTTCGAGGAAGGAATGTGGTCAGAAAAAAATCTCGAATGATCGTGATCGGCGATCACTTAAACGTTTGGTGAAATCAAATGGTAGAAAAACTCCAGTAGAACTCAGGGAAATGTTTAATAGTGAAAGTAAGAGCATTTCCACATGCACAATGCGAAGGGAACTCGAGGGATTGGGACTAAACAGCTGTGTAGCCTTAAGAAAAACACTTGTCAGTGAGACTAACCGGCAAAAACGGCTTCAATTTGCTAGGGAGCATAAAGATTGGACTCTGGAGCAATGGAAGAAGGTCATGTGGTCTGATGAGTCCAGATTTACCCTGTTCCAGAGTGATGGGCGCATCAGGGTAAGAAGAGAGGCGGCTGAAGTGATGCACCCATCATGCCTAGTGCCTACCGTACAAGCCTGTGGGGGCAGTGCTATGATCTGGGGTTGCTGCAGTCGGTCAGGTCTAGGTTCAGCAACGTTATGTGCCCAAAGAATGAGGTCAGCTGACTACCTGAATATACTGAACCACCAGGTTATTCCATCAATGGATTTTTTTTCTTCCCTGATGGCATGGGCATATTCCAAGATGACAATGCCAGGATTCATTGGGCTCAGATTGTGAACGAGTGGTTCAGGGAGCATGAATCATCACATTGGCCACCACAGAGTCCAGACCTGAACCCCATTGAGAATCTTTGGGATGTGCTGGAGAAGACTTTGCGCAGTGGTCCAAATCTTCCATCATCAATACAAGATCTTGGGGAAAAATTTGTTGAGGGGGCCCCCAATTTTTTTTTTTTGCACTGGGGCCCATGAGCTCCTAGTTACGCCACTGCGTCTACAGCAGTCAGAGATCCTAGAATGCCATATTCAGATGGACTACAGTCAGTAATTGTAGAACTACAGAAAGTGCTTCTATATGGTAAGTGGAGCTGATTAAATGGACAGTAAGTGTAGAAACAAGAAGGTGGTTTTAACGTTATGGCTGATGTACAGATGTGTGTGTGGGAAATGCTAGCAAATCCAGTACGTTCGCAGAACTTTTACACACATCACCGAAGTACAAAACTGCAATTAATTATATTTCCTGGTGAGAACATGGGAAGAATATACTTTCAGCACAGCACACTGGGCCACCACCTCCACCATTAAATCTGTGGTGAGGTGCAAAGGCCACGTCTGCCGAACGTGGGCGGCCTGCATCACTTTCATCAGAAGAAAAAGTCTCACACAGACCTCTCCCCCAGATTTCTAGGCATTCTTACATCAATCCCTAATAGATTGTGAAGAAACCAGTGTCTGTAACTTTGCTGTATGGGTTTGAGAGATCGTAGGTAGACAATCACCATTATATTTGACTTTTCTTACAGACACACAGTAAATACCAAGACTCAAAGCTCGCAGATCTCATTTCTCAACATCTGTATCTCTGAATTTGACGTGCTGTGGCTTGTCTCTTGACACTGACAGCACAGGGAGCATTTTATTCAAAATATTTGTTAATCCTGTTTAAGAATGTTTGCCTTTTAGCTCCCCTGGACCATCATGTGGTAGACCATTCACAGGGCTGTAATGACACTAATGCAAATAATGACTTTTATTACATTGCAGACAGGATGAACCTGAGATATTAAATTTTTTGTCTGGTCAACTTCATTTCATTTCAGGCCTGCAACACATTCCAAAAGTTGGGACAGTAAAGCATATACCACTTTGTAATGCTGCCATTCCTTTTCACCACACTTAAGACGTTTTGGCACCGAGGATACCAAGCGATTTAGTGTTTCAGCTTTTATTTGGTCCCAAAATAGATGTGCAACAGTACGGGGTCGTCGTTGTGACTTTTTGGTTTGAAAATTCTCCTCACATTCTCTTTTGGGGACAGGTCAGGACTGCAGGCGGGCCAGTCCAGTACCCGTACTCTCTTCTTCCTCAGCCATGTCTTTGTAATGTGTGCAGCATGTGGTTTTGCATTGTCTTGAAAAATGCATGGACGTCCCTGGAACAGACGACGTCTTGAAGGCAGCACATGTTGCTCTAAGATCTCAATGTACTTTTCTGCATTAATGCTGCCATCACAGAAGTGTAAATGACCTTTGCCAAGGGCACTGAAACACCCCATACCGTGACAGACCCTGGCTTTTGGACTTGTTGCAGATAACAGTCTGGATGGTCCTTTTCATCTCTGGTCCGGAGCACACGGCATCCACTTTATCCAAAAAAGACCTGGAATGCTGATTCATCTGACCACAATACACGTTTCCACTGTGTAATGGTCCATCCTAGATGCCTCCGAGCCCAGAGAAGTTGACGCCGCTTCTGGTTAACATAAGGCTTCTTTTTTGTACAGTAAAGTTTTAAGTGGTATTTGTGCATGTAACTCTGTATTGTAGTGCTTGACAAAGGTTTGCCAAAGTAATCCCTCACCCATGTGGTTATATCAGCTATTGTTGAGTGGCGGTTCTTGATGCAGTGCCGTCTGAGGGATGGAAGATCACGGGCGTTCAGCTTAAGCTTGCGCTCTTGGCCTTTATGCACTGAAATTCCTCTTGATTCCTTGAATCATTTATTGATATTATGCACTGTAGAGGGAGAAACATGCAAATACCTTCCAATCTTTCTCTGAGGTACATTGTTTTTAAACATTTCAATCATTTTCTCACACATTTGTTAGGAAAGGTATTCAGTCACTACATTAAAAATGTAGATACTCTATAAATCTTAGAGTTACATAATAAATCAACTTCAGATATTGATTAAAACAAATCGTATGCAAATTGCACATGTATCCACTGGTTGGGAACGATCTACGTTATGAATAGCACTTATGGTATAAGAGCTTTCAGAAAGTCTCAGGGACAGAATGATTAAGCAACACTTGAACAGTAAGAGCTTAAAACATTCTCGTCAGTACAAATGATGTAATAATTTGTAAGTGGGAAGTTCACAGAACTACAAATTATCCCGGGGGTGGGTGCACCCACACGGTATCACAACATACTCTCAAATTAACAGTATGGAATGTAAGACAGAAGTGATAATTATCTTCATTTCTAGACCATTCAAAAAAAAATGTTTTCTGCTAGACCAGAAAAAAAGATGCACAAAGATGTGTGTGGGACGTATCAAAACAACAGTCAGATTATACTTTGATTTAATTGAAACAAAAATGGAGTGATGTACCAGAACATAGTGTACTAGTGGCGTATGTATTCTCATCTGTTTAGCATCTTAATGAAAGAAGAAAGAAAGTTAAAACAGATAAGATCAAAGTGTTTTCCCTCCTAGTCTAGTCAATTACTGATGCTGATCTCCACTCCTGATTGAGGAGAGCGAGACTGACTTAGTGGCCGACTGCATCTTTTCACTTGCACGAGGCGAGTTCATATGCGGATCAGCTTTGTGTACGGAGAGCCACACCCTGATCAACGCATTATTCCTCGACTCTGTGCAGGCACCATCAGCCAGCCAGCAGAGGTCGTAATTGCATCAATTCTGAGGTCCAATTACCTGATTGCATTACGCTTCCTCTACTGATGCTGATCTCCACTCCTGATTGAGGAGAGCGAGACTGTTTGAGGAGCACAACAATGAGTTTGAGGTGTTGACTTGGCCTCCAAATTCCCCAGATCTCAATCCAAACGAGCATCTGTGGGATGTGCTGGATAAGCAAGTCTTATCCATGGAGACCCCACATCACTACTTACAGGAGTTAAAGGATCACACCACAGCACATATTTAAGGGTCTAGTGAAGTCCATGCCTCGACGGGTCAGTTTTGGGAGCAAAAGGGGGACCAACACAATATTAGGAAGGTGATCATAATGTTATAATTGCCTTGGAAATATATTTTATCACAAAAACAAAAGCAGCATACTTGTTTTACCCTGCATTGTACCATACAGTTTTACTGCAGTATTTAAAAACCAGTAACATTTCTTCTTTCTTTGTGAGCTTCTCGAAAGCAATATTTTCTAAACTAATAAAGTCTCCAATTGTGCAAAGTTCTCGGCACTTTTTAAACACTGTCTGCACACCATCATATCGGCTGGCTGGAGAACCCGCAGTTAGGATACATTCCAACGTGTGTAATGAGCTGAATCAGCCCCCCAGAATGCAATTTACCCCGCAAATAGCTGAATTAGAACAGAACTGGCATTAACACCGAGATGAGGTGAGGATAATTTACTAGCTTTCATATCTTTTTAAGTCTGAAGCCGAGGCTTTTCCTCATCATGGTAAATGGATAAAACCCTCCAGAGGAAAGGAGGCTGCACACAGATGCTGTGTGGTTGGCAGGGCAGGCCTGGAGGAGCTGCTGATGTATGGGGGGAAGGGGGGGTATGCTATGCTCTCCCTACAGTTTTGATAGTCTGTTTGACTTAACTCCATCCAACATGAACGGTATTGTCAGATGACCCTAAGCGATTGTGACAGCTTTTATGCCAGGGGTTCAAAACCAAATTCTTAGCAGTTCTGCCTCTTGGATGCCAGGCTCTTTACTGGAAGCCCTAGCCCAGTAGAATAATCCAGACCCTGATGTGTTATAACTTTAGAACTAAGAGCCCCGGGCTTCTGCCAATCACTCTTTTTTTCTCCCAGAAGCAGGCTAAGCTAGCGGCTCTGGCATGTTTGTGGTGTGCTTGCATGTTAGGGCCTATTGTAAGGGAAGGATTAAACATTAAAAAGCTGCTGGCAGGATCATTTTTTCTGCACGTCCTCAAAAGCTGACCACACACCAGTGTCTGTCTTTACCCAATTAGAATAAGTGTACCATGGCTTTTTTGTGGGGGGTGGGTCCGGCTTTATTGTAGCTTTACTACAATCATTGGGTGCAATGCAGTAACACATCCAGTAGAACAGGATGCCAATCTATCGCAGGGACTGGGCCACCCCTTCTGATTTTAGTCAATCATGTGTGTATGTAGACGTGCAACCGACAGCACAGCTGGGGATTCTAACCCTAGATCCCAGCGGCGCACCTTTGGCAGCAATAACAGCTTCATTGCGTCTTGGGAAAGAAGCTATGAGCTTGGCACACTTGTTTCTGGACATTTTGCCCATTCCACTTGGCATATCCTTGCAAGCTCCGTCAGGTTGGATGTGGAACGTAGGTACACAGCCATTTTCAGCTCCTTCCACAGATGGTCTGTCGGATTCAGGTCTGGGCTCTGGCTGGGCCACTCCAGGACATTTACAGACCTTTGTTCTCTTGGCTGTGTGCTTCGGTCGTTGTCATGTTGGAAGGTAAACCTTCACCACAGTCTGAGGTCCAGAGTGCTCTGGAGCAGGTTTTCTTCAAGGATCTTGGTGTACTTAGCTGCATTCATCTTTCCCTCTATCAGGACTAGTCGCCCCGGTCCCGCTGCTGAAAAACATCCCCACATCATGATGCTGCCACCACCATGCTTCACTGTAGGGATGGCATTAGCCAGGTGATGAGCAGTGCCTGGTTTCCTCCAGATGTGACGCTTGGGATCAATTTTGGTTTAATCAGACCAAAGAATCTTGTTTCTTCTGGTTTGAGAGTCCTCAAGCGGGCTGTCATGTGCCTTTTACTAAGGAGTGCCTTCCGTCTGGCCACTCTACCATAAGACGTGATTTGTGGAGTGCTGCCTGGATAGTTGATCTTCTGATAGCTTCTCCCATCTCCACAAGGATACGCTGGAGCTCTGTCAGAGTGACCCTCGGGTTCCTGCTCACCTCCCTGGCCAAGGCCCGTCTTCCCCGATGGCTCAGTTTGGCCGGGCGACCAGGTCAAGGAAGATTTTTGGTGGTTCCAAACTTCTTCCATTTATGAATGATGGTGGCCACTGTGCTCTTTGGGACCTGTAAAGCTGCAGCAATTTTTCAGTACCCTTCTCCAGATCTGTGCCTTGACACCATGAGTCTGTAATGTAATAAAACGTGGAGAAGGTGAAAGGGGTGTGCAGACTTTCCATCTGTGAGAATTTGCAGCCATTTAGTCTGTGCAGATTGTCTTAGGTTAGGCACTGATGTATCCCAAAGGTGTTCACTGTGTTTGAGATCAAGGTTCTTTGAAGTCCAAGCCAACGTTGTTAAACTTTGCTGAATTGGAAAATGATCTTCCCCAAATTGTTGCTATGGACTGTAAAGAACATCTAATGAACTTCAGGCCTCATTTGCCTCAGTTAAGGTCAATATACACGATTCCGCAATAACAAAGACATTGTTCAAAAATTTTATCTATGGGACAGTTGCAAGGCACAAACTACTGCCGACCAAAAATAACACAAAGGTTCATCTTGCATTTTTCGGAAAACATCTAGATGACCCCTAAGAGTGTTTTATATAACAGTATGTGGACTGATGAGTCAAAGCTGGAACTTTTTAGAAGACATCTGGCGTAAAGTCCCAGAGTTTTTTAGTTTCTACCGGTTTACTTGTCAAGTACCACAGTTCTTAAGTTGTTACCTGTTTACTTAGTGTCCCTGAGTTCTTTAGTTGCTACTTGTTCAGGTACTGAGTACTTGAGTTCTTTAGTTGCTACCTGTTTACTTAGAGTTCTCAAGTACTCTAGTTGCTACTTGTTTTCTTGCCAAGTCCCTGAGTTCTTTAGTTGCTACTTGTTTTCTTGCAGAGTCCCTGAGTTCTTTAGTTGCTACTTGTTTTTTTGCAGAGTCCCTGAGTTCTTTAGTTGCTACTTGTTTTCTTGCAGAGTCCCTGAGTTCTTTAGTTGCTACTTGTTTTCTTGCAGAGTCCCAGAGTTCTTAAGTTGTTACCTGTTTTCTTGCCTAGTTCTTTAGTTCTTTGGTTGCTACCTGTCTTCTTGCCTTTTTCTTGAGTTATTTAGTTGCTACCTGTTTACTTACTGAGTTCTCAAGTTCTTTAGTTGCTACCTGTTTACTTGCAGAGTCCCTGAGTTCTTTAGATGCTACCGGTTTACTTGCCGAGTCCCTGAGTTATTTAGTTGCTACTGCTTTTTCTGTAGTTTCTCCATGTTTACTTGCCGAGTCCTTGAGTTCTTAAGCTGCTACCTGTTTATTTGCTGAGTCCCAGAGTTCTCTAGTTGCTACCTGTTTACTTGCCGAGTCCCTGAGTTCTTTAGTTTCTACCTGTTTACTTGCCGAGTCCTTGACTTCTTAAGCTGCTACCTGTTTACTTGCCAAGTCCTTGAGTTCTTAAGCTGCTACCTGTTTACTTGCCGAGTCCCTGACTTCTTTGGTTGCTACCCGTTTCTTGCAGCATCTCTGAGTTCTCTAGTTGCTACCTGTTTACTTGCAGAGTCCTCAAGTACTCCCGTTGCTACCTGTTTACTTGCTAAGTCTAAAGAACCTCACTTGCTGTGTCCCGGAGTTCTTTAGTTGCTACCGGTTACTTACAGAGTCCTCAAATTCTTTAGTTCCTATGTGTTACTTGCAGAGTCCCTGAGTCCTTTAGTTACTACCTGTTTACTTGCAGAATCCCCGAGTTTTTAGTTGCTACCTGTTTTCTTAGAGAGTTCTCAAGCTCTTTAGTTGCTACTTCCAGAAAGCTTCTAGGCTGTAACTTGCCAGTGGACTGAGTAGTTGTTTAAATTACACCCAAGTGTTCTTTTGCTTCTTTTTTGAGTCTTCCTGTGCTTTCAGATTTTTTCTCTTTGTGCTCTCATTCCTGGGGCTTAGGCAAGTGTCTCATGCTTTTACCATTTGTCAGCTAGTGCCTCATATCTTTATTGATCTATAACTGCTGCTCCAGCTTTGATGTGGGTTGCTTGTTTTTTATTTCTTTGGTTTCTTGTTTCTTACTCATTTCTTAAGCTTTAAGCGTATTTATTTTAGTTTCTTTTCATGGTTTTCTCAAGAAAATGATTTATCTTGGTCAGTGGTCTTAGTGCAGCAGCCTCTAAGTACCAATGCTTGCTCAATATCTGACACCTTTGATCCCTTTGCCCCAACAGCTTCTTGTTTAGCAAACGATGACTACAATGGGTCTTGGCAAAGGGACCAGTGTTCCATGTATTTAATTCTTACAAACAACAGTTTGTTGAACAGACATAAGGGACCTGAGATTTCTAAGTAAAATAACATTTATTCTTGAAAATCCATGATCTATTTTCTAATAAGTGTAAAGCATTACCCAGAACGCCATGTACTTTGTGCATTCTGTACAAAAAACCTTTTTATTTCTTAGACGTCTGTGCAAAAAAGGAATAAATAAAAGATTGAAGTGTTGAAAGTGCAGCTTATTATGTACTCCATTTGATTTAATTTAGAATCAGAACACGGTGTGATGTGATGCTTTCACTTCCAAAAGATCAAAAATTCATGTTTAAATGCAGCTTATCTTTAAATGCAGACTTAAAACATTGTATTAAAAGTTGCTTTTCAATTTCTTAAGGACGTTTGCTGCTCTTTAAGCAGCAAATTTCAATTCTTTTAAGTTTATAATGTACCAATGCTAGCTGAATTTATTAATAATAATAATAATAATAATGTTTTATTTATATAGCGCCTTTCTTATACCCAAGGTCACTTTACATGCATATCGTAATACAAATCAAATTAAAAGGGGGGGGGGGGGGGGGGGGGGACACTTAGGACAAAGGGGGAGAGAGGAAGTACTAAGACAAAAGGTAGGTTTTTAGCTGAGTTTTAAATGAAGTAAATGAATAGCAGAGGTGGAGAGTTTGTGGTAAGGCATTCCAAAGTTTTGTGGCCATGACACTGAATGATCTACCACCAACAGTAACTAATCTAAATTTTGGAGCAGACAAGAGACCAGTATCCGAGCACCTAAGTGTTCGTAAAGGGGAATATGCGTGTAGTAGTTCTGATAAGTAAACCGGGGCCAGACCATTGAGGGATTTGTATGTTAGCAGTAAAACTAAAAATTGAATACGAAGTGGGACAGGTAGCCAGTGTAGTTGATAAAGAATTGGGGTGATAGGAGCTGGTATGAGTGGATCAAACACAGCAGCACTGCTGGAGTTTTTAAATACCGTGTCCACTCACTGTCCACTCTATTAGACACACCTACCTAGATGGTCCACCTTGTAGATGTAAAGTCAGAGACGATCGCTTATTTATTGCTGCTGATTGAGTTGGTCATCTTCTAGATCTTCATCAGTGGTCACATGACGCTGCCCACGGGGCGCTGTTGGCTGGATATTTTTGGTTGGTGGACTGTTCTCAGTCCAGCAGTGACAGTGAGGTGTTTAAAACTCCAGCAGCGCTGCTGTGTCTTATCCACTCATACCAGTACAACACACACTAACACGAATGATCCACCACACAAATAATACCTGCTCTGTAGTGGTCCTGGGAGAGTCCTGACCGTTGGAGAACAGCATGAAAGCGGGCTAACAAAGCATGCAGAGAAACAGATGGACTACAGTCAGTAATTGTAGGACTACAAAGTGCTTCTATATGGTAAGTGGAGCTGATAAAATGGACAGTGAGTGTAGAAACAAGGAGGTGGTTTTAATGTTATGGCTGATCAGTGTATATGAATCATTGTCTTATTTACAATGCAAAGGGGTCGTTGGGGGTGCACGTTTGCTCAACCAAAGATGCTGGTGCTGCAATCTGGTCATGTTGCACATCATGAATTAGTACACAGTGCTGACAAACTGTTAATATGTTGAGGAGTCCAGCACAGCAGAGTACAGATCACAGTTGACATTCGATCGCTCAGGAGCCCTGAAAATACTGATATGTCAATTTATCACGCCAGGTTTGCCCTTGTAGAGCAAATTATAGGGCTCAGTGCTTCTGGAAGTTTTATTACATTAAGAGTGACATATCAGGTTCTGTCAGACACCCATAAAAACGCCCTTTATTTTATGAAGATGCTGACATCTCAGGGACACGGACCACATCAAACATCAAACTGCTGAACTATTAAAGGTCTGCTGTTAAACTTTTGAAAGTTCTTGCTAATGTATGACTGGAATTCAAAATAAATAAGACGGAAGGTAAAATGTGAATAAAAACAGAAAGTAGAGATGCTGTGAAATGCTTATTACATGTAGTTCATTTAAAACAGGGCGTGTTTGTATTCAGTGTATTCGTAAATAGATGCTAATTACTAATTTTATGCTTGTAGAACTCTGCCGTACGGCTGAGCTGGGCGGCTACATGAACAACGATTGGCTTGTTGTTCATACAGGGTGGGAGCCAGACAGGGATTCGTCATAACTGATGCAAGTACGACCTCTGCTGGCTGATTGAGGAAATATCGCATTAATCAGGGTGTGGCTCTCGGTACACAAAGCTGATCCGCATATGAACTCGCCTCGTGCAGGTGAAAAGATGCAGTCGGCTACTGCACACGTGTCGGAGGGGGCGTGTGTCAGTCTCGCTCTCCTCAAGCAGCAGTGGAGATCAACATCGGTAGAGAGGAAGCGTAATGCAAACGGGTAATTGGATACGACTAGATTGGGAGGGAAAAAAAAATATGCAAACAAATTTACAGTCCATAACATTAATAAAAGATTTAGAGTATTCCAAATAATTCTATACTATTAAAAAATAAATAAATAAAAATAAAAGGAGACATAACACAGTGATAAACACACCAGTGTAATTTTTGGGGACTGGGATGTGTAAAAAAATAAACCAAAGATAAATAAATAAATAAAAAATTATGTCTTTATATTGTTTTTATTTGTGAATAACTGACGTTTGTTTTGGATTTTTATTTGTAATTAAATATCTTGATTAAAAACAGTTTAATCAAATCAGCTGTATCATGTCACAAATTAGACCGCTGTGCTTCTGGAGAATGTTTGTGTGCCATGCCCCTTTCTCCAGGAGCACATGGTGAAGAGTTTCAAGCGTCAGGCTGACCCCCTTCATCATGATAGGTCTTCTGCTGATTATCCACAGCTGCACCTCATCCCAGGTAGATTGCTCATGGCATATAAGGGTGCAGCTGTGGATCAGTCAGCGGAGACTATTTTAATTTGGCGTGGTTTGACTTTGTCAGGATTTTGATGCTCATGCTCATGCTCATGCTCATGCTCATGCTCATGCTCATGCTCATGCTCATGCTCATGCTCATGCTCATGCTCATGCTCAGAAGCCTCATTTAGTGTTAGTCTTGTTCATGTTTTGTTGATGTTCTGGTTTATGTTTCTAGTATAAAGTCTTGTTTAGTGAGGATTGTCTAGTTCCTGTTTTGTTAGTTTTTGTGTTAGTGTGTACGGCTTAGCTTAGCTTAGGGTTTAGTATAGTCTAGTCAGATTCCATGTGTGTTTAGTTTAGCATTAGCAGTAAGCTTAGCATTTAGCATAGGTTGTGTGTTTGTGTCTCGTCTTGTGTACCCTTTCTTGTGTTTTGTTTATCATTAAACTTTGTTTATACATCTCTGCGCGTGTCCACCCCTCTTGTCTCGTCCTAGCGCAATACGCTACATATCACAAGTATGAATAAACAGCATTCGAAAGACTCAACAGTTTGCTAGTTTGCTCGCTAACAAAAAATAGATGTTGTTGCCGCTCAGGTGGCGCACTGCTGAAGTACGCTAGCGCACCAGAGTTGGGGTTTCGAATACATCGTATCGAATCCCAGCTCTGCCTTTCCGACTGGGCTGGGCGGCAGCATGAACAACGATTGCCGGATCATGGGTCCCCATAACTGGTGCGACTGCGGCCCCTGCTGGCTGACTGATGGCGCCTGCACAGGGCTGAGGAATAATGCCGATGGGGGTGTGGCCCTCCATACACGGTGCCCGTCAAGTGTATGAACTCGACTCGCGTGGGTGAAAAATGCAGTCTGTACTGACTGTACGTGCCGGAGGGGGCGTACAGTGTATCACAAAAGTGAGTACACCCCTCACATTTCTGCAAATATTTTATTATATCTTTTCATGGGACGACACTATAGACATGAAACTTGGATATAAGTTAGAGTAGTCAGTGTACAGCTTGTATAGCAGTGTAGATTTACTGTCTTCTGAAAATAACTCAACACACAGCCATTAATGTCTAAATGGCTGGCAACATAAGTGAGTACACCCCACAGTGAACATGTCCAAATTGTGCCCAAAGTGTCAATATTTTGTGTGACCACCATTATTATCTAGCACTGCCTTAACCCTCCTGGGCATGGAATCACCAGAGCTGCACAGGTTGCTACTGGAATCCTCTTCCACTCCTCCATGATGACATCACGGAGCTGGTGGATGTTAGACACCTTGAACTCCTCCACCTTCCACTTGAGGATGCGCCACAGGTGCTCAATTGGGTTTAGTCCATCACCTTTACCTTCAGCTTCCTCAGCAAGGCAGTTGTCATCTTGGAGGTTGTGTTTGGGGTCATTATCCTGTTGGAAAACTGCAATGAGGCCCAGTTTTCGAAGGGAGGGGATCATGCTCTGTTTCAGAATGTCACAGTACATGTTGGAATTCATGTTTCCCTCAATGAACTGCAGCTCCCCAGTGCCAGCAACACTCATGCAGCCCAAGACCATGATGCTACCACCACCTCCTTGACTGTAGGCAAGATACAGTTGTCTTGGTACTTCTCACCAGGGTGCCGCCACACATGCTGGACACCATCTGAGCCAAACAAGTTTATCTTGGTCTCGTCAGACCACAGGGCATTCCAGTAATCCATGTTCTTGGACTGCTTGTCTTCAGCAAACTGTTTGCTGGCTTTCTTGTGCGTCAGCTTCCTTCTGGGATGACGACCATGCAGACCGAGTCGATGCAGTGTGCGGCGTATGGTCTGAGCACTGACAGGCTGACCTCCCACGTCTTCAACCTCTGCAGCAATGCTGGCAGCACTCATGTGTCTATTTTTTAAAGCCAACCTCTGGATATGACGCCGAACACGTGGACTCAACTTCTTTGGTCGACCCTGGCGAAGCCTGTTCCGAGTGGAACCTGTCCTGGAAAACCGCTGTATGACCTTGGGCACCATGCTGTAGCTCAGTTTCAGGGTGTTAGCAATCTTCTTATAGCCCACGCCATCTTTGTGGAGAGCAACAATTCTATTTCTCACATCCTCAGAGAGTTCTTTGCCATGAGGTGCCATGTTGAATATCCAGTGGCCAGTATGAGAGAATTGTACCCAAAACACCAAATTTAACAGCCCTGCTCCCCATTTACACCTGGGACCTTGACACATGACACCAGGGAGGGACAACGACACATTTGGGCACAATTTGGACATGTTCACTGTGGGGTGTACTCACTTATGTTGCAGCTATTTAGACATTAATGGCTGTGTGTTGAGTTATTTTCAGAAGACAGTAAATCTACACTGCTATACAAGCTGTACACTGACTACTCTAAGTTATATCCAAGTTTCATGTCTATAGTGTTGTCCCATGAAAAGATATAATGAAATATTTGCAGAAATGTGAGGGGTGTACTCACTTTCGTGATACACTGTATGTCAGTTGAGAGGCGTCCTCAGTCAGCGGTGAGGGGTCGAATCAGTATACAGTATGACTGCGTAGTCAGGGTAATTTTACATGACTAGATTAGGGGAGAAAAATTGGGGGAAAATAGAAAAAAAAAAAAAAAAGATGTTCTTAACTAAATAAAAAAAATTTATGAATAAATAAAACACAGAAATGAAAGAAAAAAGAAAAAAAGAGTATGTATATACAGTAAGTAATATAAGCAGTGTTTGGAGTGTGACGTAATCTTAATAGCATTATCTGTTGATGCATGCTCAATAATCCAGGTACACAAATCCACAAAGTTGAATCAGTTCATCTGGACACAAGTTTGTTGTAGAGATACGTTCCGTCACTCAATCTGAATGACTTCTTGAAGTCATTCAGATTGAGTGACGGAACGTATCTCTACAACAAACTTGTGTCCAGATGAACTGATTCAACTTTGTGGACTTAATAGCATTACTTTTTACGTTAAACACCTACCAATTTAATCATAACGTCCTGCTCATTGTGCTTTTTCCTGCATACAGGTGTTCTCCATCTGGATTACACTTATCTCTGGAGCCACGGCCGAGCTGACATGTGACACCCTGCTGTTGCTCACCACCAACCTCACAGGTAAGTGTGCACTCTTGCTGCTTACCTCCAACCTGTTTCCCTTCTTTAATATTTATGTTAACTAAATCATAGAGGCTGGGAGAAACATTTTGCACAGTATATACACTGATCAGCCATAACATTAAAACAACCTCCTTGTTTCTACACTCACTGTCCATTTCATCAGCTCCACTTACCATATAGAAGCATTTTGTAGTTCTACAATTACTGACTGTAGTCCATCTGTTTCTCTACATACCTTTTTAACCTGCTTTCAACCTGTTCTTCAATGGTCAGGACCCCCACAGAGCAGGTATTATTTAGGTGGTGGATCATTCTCAGCACTGCAGTGACACTGACATGGTGGTGGTGTGTTAGTGTGTGTTGTGCTGGTACGAGTGGATCAGACACAGCAGCGCTCCTGGAGTTTTTAAATACCGTGTCCACTCACTGTCCACTCTATTAGACACTCCTACCTAGCTGGTCCACCTTGTAGATGTAAAGTCAGATGTAGAGACGATCGCACATCTATTGCTGCTGTTTGAGTTGGTCATCTTCTAGACCTTCTGGCTGAATATATTTTTGGTTGGTGGACTGTTCTCAAGCCAGCAGGGACAGTGAGGTGTTTAAAAACTCCAGCAGCATTGCTGTGTCTTATCCACTCATACCAGAGTCCTGACCATTGAAGAACAGGGTGAAAGCAGGTTAAAAAAGTATGTAGAGAACCAGATGGACTACAGTCAGTAGTGTTTCTATATGGTAAGTGGAGCTGATAATATGGACAGTGAGTGTAGAAACAAGGAGGTGGTTTTAATGTTATGACTGATCTGTGTATGCTTTACATTTGATGAATGACACATTGATGCCACATAAATCTATTTGATTACTACCTAAAACTCTATTATCTCTATAAATCAAAGCAGTAATAGGTTCCAAAACTAATGTGTACTTATGACTGCAGTCTTATCATGGATGATGCATCACAACATAAGGTGCCAGCATCTCCCTGAAAACACAGCTGTCTTCCAAATGTCAGCTGACAGAAAAAGAGCTGATGTTACACTTTACACACACATGTACGGGTGTGCAAAGCTAGACGACTGTGTAAAAGTGAAGTTAATTACAATCTGTTTGCAGCTACTACAATCCGCCAGGCAAGATGTTTTATGTGGCGGGTTAAGGGGCTGCCAAGTGAAACTATACGTGTGAAATAATGAGTACACACACACACACACACACACACACACACACACACACACACACACACACACACACACACAGAGGGGATGAAAATAAATAACTCAAACGAGCAGTAACTACTTGCCAGCAATGTTAACAACAAAACTATGAACTTTCTCCTAGCTGCTTTACAGGTGCTGAATAATCAAACCCTCATTGTACAGCCGCAGTGTTTTAGTAACTTCATGTCCTACCTCATGAGTTTCTTACATTTACTTTGACTTTTATTTGATTACAGACAGATTTATTAATAAACATTCATTCCTGCATTTCAGGCCTGCAACACATTCCAAAAAAAGTTGGGACAGTAAAGCATTTACCACTTTGTAATGTTGCTATTCCTTTTCACCACACTTAAAAGACGTTTTGGCACCGAGGATACCAAGCGACGTTCCACACGTTCTCTATTGGGGACAGGTCCGGACTGCAGGCAGGCCAGTCCAGTACCCGTACCCTGTGTGCAGCATATAGAAAATGCATAGACGTCCTGGAAAAGATGACGTCTTGAAGGCAGCACATGTTGCTCTAAGATCTCAATGTACTTTTCTGCATTAATGCTGCATCACAGAAGAGTAAATTACCTTTACCAAGGGCACTGACACAGCCCCATACCATGACAGACCCTGACTTTTGGATTTGTCACTGATCCTTTTCGTCTTTGGCATCCATTTTTTTTTTCAAAAAAGACCTGGAATGCTGATTCATCTGACCACAATACACGTTTCCACTGTGTGATGGTCCATCCTAGATGCCTCCGAGCCCAGAGAAGTCGACGCCGCTTCTGGACATGGTTAACATAAGGCTTCTTTTTTGTACAGTAAAGTTTTAAGTGGCATTTGTGCATGTAACTCTGTATTGTAGTGCCTGACAAAGGTTTGTCAAAGTAATCCCTCACCCATGTGGTTTTATCAGCTATTGTTGAGTGGCGGTTCTTGATGCAGTGCCGTCTGAGGGATCGAATCCTCCATAAACCTTGAATTGTTTAATGATATTATGCACTGTAGAGGGAGAAATATGCAAATCCCTTCCAATCTTTCTTTGAGGAACATTGTTTTCAAACATTTCAATCATTTTCTCACACATTTGTGGACAAACTGGAGATCCTCTGATCATCTTTGCTCTTCAAAGACTCAGCCTTTCCTGGATGCTGCTTTTGTACCAAACCATGATTACAATCACCTGTTTGGAATCACATCATTATTTCGTTTTTTTCACTTCATTAATAGCCCTAAATTGCCCCCGTCCCAACTTTTTATCTGTATGGTCAGATCTAATCCCTAGCAGAACTGTTTATTTTATTTATTTATCTATTTTCATTATTTATTTATTTGTATTTTTTATTAAACCACCATGTGCTTAGAGAGAATCCTTGTAGAAAAGAATTCCTGCTGATGTTCTTTTTTCCATGTCCTCACTAACAAACGATCAGAAGTATGTGGTTGCCTTTCCAAATGATTGTTTTATCCACAAAATGTATTATATACAATAAATTATATATATGTATTTGTCATGATTTCAGCTTCATCTGGCTTTCTGAACACATAACTCCTGTGCTTTGTTTATGTGCCATGACCCCTCTGTCTCCGCCCCTGCTTTCTGATTTGCCCTCTTGGTTATGATCACCACCTGTTCACGGCTATCCAATGATTGTCATGTGTATAAGTTTCTCCTGTTTGTCAGCCACTTTGATTAGCCTAGCCATAACCTAGTGAACCTGTTCTAGCCTAGCCATGGTAAAACCTTGAGATCCTGGTTTTAGCGTAGCCATGGTACATCCTTGAGATCCTTGTTTTAGCGTAGCCATGGTACAACTTTGGGATAATTGTTTTAGCCTAACCAGAGTATACCTTTGAGCTCCTTGTTCTAGTCTAGCCTTGGTATAACATTGAGCTCCTTGTTCTAGCCTAGCCACAGTATAACCTTGAGAACCTTGTGATATATAACATTTAGATCCTTGTTTTACCCTAGCCATTGTGTGTGTGTATACCTTTAGATCCACTGTATACCTTCATCCTTGTCTTAGCCTAGCCTTTGTATAACCTTGATTCTTGTTCTAGCCCAGCATTGGTATAACCCTAGTCCTTGTTGACTCAGACAAAATAGACAACACATTGACTATGTCCTGGTTTTCCTACAGTTCCTTGCCCTGTGTATCCTTGTTAGCCATTAGCTTAGCTTTAGCTTAGAGGTTAGCATTCTTGGTTTCATCTAGTTTAGTGTTCTGATAGTTTAGGGATACGAGTGTTTCCAAGTCATGGTTGGTTTTAAGCATTAGTTTAGCTGGTAGCCTAGCATAGCTTTAGCCTAGAGATCTATGCTCATAGTGTGTCTCTTTGTGTGTTAGCCTTGTCCCAGCATAAACAGTTTGGCGTTTAGGACCAAACCATCATCTCCCTACTACATAATTCCAGTGAGGGTTCACTAAAAATGCACCAGTCTGCTCTTTTACTCTTCTGTTCTGTACATCCTGACAGGCAATGACACTGCGGTGGTTTCCTTTACTTTATGTGCTCACTGTGTCAGTGTTCAGTCATCTGCACCATCACCATCTGTTCCTGCTGCTCGCCACTCATCCATAATACCGTGGCCCAAACTACAGCATTTGGAGAAAGCGGTGGCATGCAGGGTTCTGAATTACCTGATGTTTCGGGTTTCCTGTGGATCGGGGTTCTGTTTAATAGTATTCCTGCCTGAATATGAATGAAAGAATAAATGAATGAATGTTTTAAAGTCATGGCTCAAGGCATGACAAAGAGGGGCAATGCCAATCTGTCCAAAATGCTAGTGTGAAGTTATTAAAATGGTAAATTAAGGAGGGTAAATTGCTTCTCACACGCCCTCTGACGTGTGCTCACATGAGGCTCATTCACTTTCTACACAGGTGCCTCGGTCTGCTAATCAGGGTCCTTACACAGCGTTTGCAGACCCCACCCACTTAGTCCGGTCTTTTCCACACCCAGCAGACATGGCGACAAATTGTGCCCACTAGATGGCGCCCAGTCGACCAGTAGCAGAGCCGCATTTGGAACCGGTGTTGCGGAATATCCCTCTGACTTTTACTGCAACCCTGGCAACACAAACAATGGATCAAAACGAAACACAATACTAATATACAGTGGGGCCAAAAAGTATTTAGTCAGCCACTGATTGTGCAAGTTCTCCTACTTAGAAAGATGAGAGAGGGGACAGGACGACTGATTCGTGTTAAGGAAAGAATGAACAGGGCCATGTATCGTGAGATTTTAAGCCAAAACCTCCTTCCATCAGTGAGAGCATTGAAGATGGAACGTGGCTGGGTCTTCCAGCATGACAATGATCCCAAACACACCACTCGGGCAATGAAGCAGTGGCTCCGTAAAAAGCATTTCAAGGTCCTGGAGAGGCCTAGCCAGTCTCCAGACCTCAACCCCATAGAATATTTGTGGAGTCCGTGTTGCCCAGCGACAGCCCCAAAACATCACTGCTCTAGAGGAGATCTGCATGGAGGAATGGGCCAAAATACCAGCTACAGTGTGTGCAAACCTGGTGAAGACTTACAGGAAACGTTTGACCTCTGTCATTGCCAACAAAGGTTATGTTACAAAGTATTGAGTTGAACTTTTGTTATTGACCAAATACTTATTTTCCACCATAATTTACAAAAAAATTCTTTAAAAATCCCACAATGTGATTTCCTGGATTTTTTTTCTCATTTTGTCTCTCATAGTTGAAGTGTACCTATGATGAAAATTACAGACCTCTCTCATCTTTCTAAGTAGGAGAACCTGCACAATCAGTGGCTGACTAAATACTTTTTGGCCCCACTGTAGTTACTTAATAAAAATGGCAATCTGTTCCCTGTGTGGTCTACAAGATGTATCGTAAAGCCTCCACAAGGGGGCGTTTGTGTACAAGTTCATTTTGTGTTAATGTACCTTTAAAATTCAACTATTTTTTAATATGATATACACCAATTAGCCATAACATTAAAACCACCTCCTTGTTTCTACACTCACTGTCCATTTTATCAGCTCCACTTACCATATAGATGCACTTTGTAGTTCTACAATTACTGACTGTTGTCCATCTGTTTCTCCACATACTTTTTTAACCTGCTTTCACCATTCTTCAATGGTCAGGACTTTCCGAGGACCACTACAGAGCAGGTATTATTTGGGTGGTGGATCATTCTCAGCACTGCAGTGACACTGACATGGTGGTGGTGTGTTAGTGTGTGTTGTGCTGGTATGAGTGGTCCTGGGAGAGTCCTTCCCATTTAAGAACAGCATGAAAGGGGGCTAACAAAGCATGCAGAGAAACAGATGGACTACAGTCAGTAATTGTAGAACTACAAAGTGCTTCTATATGGTAAGTGGAGCTGATAAAATAGACAGTGTGTGTAGAAACAAGGAGGTGGTTTTAATGTTATGGCTGATATATGTGTAAAATATATATGTGGCTCAGTGGGTAGCACTGACGCCTCTCAGCAAGAAGGTCCTGGGTCACATTCCCAGGTGGAGCGGTCCGGGTCCTCTCTGTGTGGAGTTTGCATGTTCTCCCCATGTATGCCTGTGTTTTCTTTCCAGGAGCTCGGGTTTCCTCCCACATTAAAAACTTGAAGTGATATAATATTGTGTAACCAGTAACTACCTGCCCTGTCATGAATGTTACCAAAGTGTGTAAAACATGACATTAAAATCCTAATAAATAAATAAATAAATATATACTTTTGTTTTCTTTTGCAGCACGCACTTTAATACTGTGGAACCAGACCAGCTTCAGCTCTAGTAATACAACAGGTAAGACCTCCCCCTTCCCCCCCATCTAACATCCTTGCTATTAAAAGTGTATTTAAGTGAAAAATAACCTAACATTAAAACCAGTTTTATTAAAATATTACCTTGTTTAATTTTTAAAGTTGACAATTACTCTTGATAAAGTACTATAATCTTTGTCAAACAGGTAACATTATCTCCCATGCTTTATTATTTATAAAAATATATATATTTATTATACAACCCCAAATCAGAAAAAAGTTGGAACAGTATGGGAAAAGTAAATAATAAAAAAAACATTACATTTACTTTGACTTTTATTTCATTGCAGACAGGATGAACCTGAGATATTTTATGTTTTATCTGCTCATCTTCATTTCATTAATGTGTTTGTTTGTTGGAATTTGTGTTTATTCATACTGTATTTATAGGCAATTTAGAATTTATGAAGTCCTGCACTGACATTCTAATTCACCCCAAAGTTGGTTAGTGTAATCTAAATACCAATCAGCCAAAACATTAGGGCTACCTCAATGCCCATTTGGTAGCAATAGTGCATATATGAAATGTTGGGCTGGAAGTTATTCATAGTACACAGGTTAAATGCAACAAATATGGACAGGCCTGAGTTACTATAATAAGGGCCAAATTGTAATGACCAAACTAGTTGAAGTATCTATGAAACAGCTATGGTGTGTAGCCACCAACAATGGTCCGATTGGTTGATCAGGTTGTTGGGTAACCAAGGCCCAGTTATGCCAGAGGGCGTACAGGCTTTGGCGTCTCATACAAACCAACAGAAGGGCTACCGTACCTCAGATCGCACAACTTAAATACTGGTTATGAGGTGAATTGGTTATAACACACGGTGCGCTGAACCCTTCTGTATATGGGGCTGTGTAGTGGCAGGCCAGAGTGCCCATGCTAGCTCCGGTCATCCATTATAAGTAGCTACAATGGACACACTGACGTTGGAACCAGACATCAGAGCAGTAGAAGAATAAAGACCCATCACCAAACCTACACTTTAATTTACAGTTTACAGTTTAATTTACAGGCACAATGCAGTCAGGCAGGTGGTGCTTTCCTGGCATATTCTTGTCTCAAGAATAAGAATAAAAAAAAATGTCTGAACAACTGAACTACAACTAAAATTCATTAAAATATGTGTAAACTAGAATGCATTCACTAAAACATACTATTTATTTATTCGTGTATTTATTAATTTATGCATTTATTTGAGGTATTTAATTGAAAAACTGAACTACAACTAAAATTTATTAAAAATATTAAAATATTAAATAAAATATTAAAAACATTTAAATATTAAAATTATAAAATATTAAGCATATTAAAATATTAAAAACATTTGTAAATTAGCACCAAAACATTTATTTATTTATTTGTTTGTTTTAGAGGGTCCCAATTCATTTTAAGAATAAGAATTGAAAGCATTTCTGAAATACTGAACTACAGCTAAACTTCATTAAAATATGTGTAAACTAACATGCATTCACTAAAACATTATTATTTATTTATGTATTTATTTATGTATTCATTTAAGGGCTATTTAATTTGTTTTAAGACTGAAACTGCAACTTCGATTAATTAAAAAAATGTGTGAACTAGCATGCATTCATTAAAATACACTGTCATGCTAAACTAACTAAAAATAAACTAAAATGCAAAGAAAATTTAAATTAAATGTAAAAATCTAAAAATGCAACAATCATTAATTATTTAAAAGAACTCAATATTATACTGACATGGAATGTATGCATATCGTTTATTTCAATGGCTTATGGATGCATTTTTTACCAGACGTACTACATCAGTAGTAAGTAATTTGCAATATGTGTGTGGTTATGCTATTTACAGATTACACATTTGCCATCAACACATCCATTGAGGGTAAATAATGAGAAAATTAATAGGCACATAGAATCATAATTAATGCTCAAACTGGGTCATGCATCTCTCTCTCTCTCTTTCTTTCTCTCTCTCTTTCAGGTTTGTTCTGTAATATATCAGTTGATGGCATTGGGACTTGTTGGCCCAGAAGCAGCGCAGGTGAGGTAGTAGCCCGGCCGTGTCCTGAGACCTTCCTGGGTGTCCGCTACAACACCACCAGTAAGTCCATCTCTGATTAACAGCACCATTAAATAGGTATACTGTACTGCCAAAAGTATTTAGACAACTAACCAGGAGGCTGTATTTAATACAGAGTTGTCATTTTGTTTGTAGCTTCTCTGGAAAGGCTTGTCCCAAGATTTAGGAGTGTGTTTGTTTGAATGTGTGCCTATTTAGTTAAATCATTACTAACGTTCAGTAAGAACACCAGGTTTGCGATTGACATTCTGATAAACTCCATAGATTTTCAGAAGGGTTAATATCAGGGCTCTGTGAGCCATTCGATTCTCTGCACATGAAACTTGTCAGCTTGCTTCATCAGGGAAAAAGCCATACTGGAACAAGAAAGGACCTTCCCAAACTGTTGGCTCAATTCTACGTACATATCCAAGGGTCAAAATAATGTAAACCTGTTTTAATTGTTGAATTCAGGTATTTTGGGTACATGAATTGCAAACAGATATATGATACACTATATTGCCAAAAGTATTCGCTCGTCTACCTTCACACGCATATGAACTTGAGTGACGTCCCATTCTTAATCCATAGGGTTTAATATGATGTCGGCCCACCCTTTGCAGCTATAACAGCTTCAACTTTTCTGGGAAGGCCATTTTGACCATTCTTCCAGAAGCGCATTTGTGAGGTCAGACACTGATGTTGGACGAGAAGGCCTGGCTCGCAGTCTCCGCTCTAATTCATCCCAAAGGTGTTCTATCAGGTTGAGGTCAGGACTGGTGCGCAGTCATGTTGGAACAGGAAGGGGCCATCCCTAAACTGTTCCCACAAAGTTGGGAGCATGAAATTGTCCAAAATCTCTTGGTATGCTAAAGCATTAAGAGTTCCTTTCACTGGAACTAAGGGGCCGAGCCCAGCTCCTGAAAAACAACCCCACACCATAATCCCCCTCCACCAAACTTTACACTTGGCACAATGCAGTCAGACGAGTACCGTTCTCCTGGCAACCGCCAAACCAAGACTCGTCCATCGGATTGCCAGACGGAGAAGCGTGATTCGTCACTCCAGAGAACACGTCTCCACTGATCTAGAGTCCAGTGGTGGCGTGCTTTACACCACTGCATCCGACGCTTTGCATTGCGCTTGGTGATGTAAGGCTTGGATGCAGCTGCTCGGCCATGGAAACCCATTCCATGAAGCTCTCTATGCGCTGTTCTTGAGCTAATCTGAAGGCCACATGAAGTTTGGAGGTCTGTAACGATCGACTCTGCAGAAAGTTGCCGACCTCTGCGCACTATGTGCCTCAGCATCCGCTGACCCCGCTCTGTCATTTTACGTGGTACCACTTTGTGACTGTGTTGCTGTCGTTCCCAATCGCTTCCACTTTTTTATAATACCACTGACAGTCGACTGTGGAATATTTAGTAGCGAGGAAATTTCACGACTGGACTTGTTGCACAGGTGGCATCCTATCACAGAACCACGCTGGAATTCACTGAGCTTCTGAGAGTGACCCATTCTTTCACTAATGTTTGTATAAGTAGTCTGCATGCCTAGGTGCTTGGTTTTATACATACGTGGCAATGGAAGTGATAGGAACACCTGAATTCAATGATTTGGATGGGTGAGTGAATACTTTTGACAATATAAAATCAGATAGATTTGTGAGGCCAATCAAGACCTGGTTTGATGAGTTTCAATGAACCTAACAGACCACTTAACTCAACCCCATTAAACACCTGTTAGTTAAACTGGAACATCAACCATGAGGTCTTCTCGTGAAACATTAGTGTTTGACCACAGAGAGCAAGAAGGTCCTGGGTTCTCCCAGAAAGGGTTGCACAACAAGCTCATGCCTGGGCGACCGCATACTTTTGCCTATATAGTGCTTTCCCCCCCCCAGAGTCCTCTATACCCCCTGTTCCAACAGCTGTATAACAGCAGTAGAGAAAGTAGCACACACCTGCTCCCTAGGGAACACATGCGGATGCCTATTTAGCCAGTACCGTGCTTAGCGCCAACAGAAGAGCCAGACCTTTCTTTTGACCTTTCGATTGCATCAGAAGTCAAACAGCCAGAGCAGTTAGAGGCAGGCGAGCATTCTGGGTAGTTACGCACGCCATTGTAGACACCGGTGTCCCTGGCGCGGGGAGATAAAGACGGAAATAGCGGGCCACGGCTTGTGTAATCTGACAGACAAGAAGCAGGTGGGGAAGCTTTACATACGTGTGTACCGGACTCAGTATTTATACATGTGATGTAAACAAAGAGCAACAATCGATCATACGTCACTGAGACTGAAGTACTTTCTTTTACGAGGCAATAATAACAAAGAAAATGAGTTTTCCGCAGTAGATGCATCTTGAACTTCTGTTATTTTTTAGATAAGGGATCTCCACGCATTCACAGGCGTAATTCCAACTCTAAACTATGATAATGACTATTATCCAGAGCTGGCACTGTGTTATTAGACTGCTACACTGCTGGAAATGGTGCTAAACATTCTCTCGGATATATAGTGCAGGGGATAATGTGTAAACACAAGTTGGGCAGTTAAATTTGAGACCAGGGATACAAAATTTAGAAAGAAGCCTTTATTTGTCATATACTCTGACCAGGCACAACATTCTGACCACTAATAGGTAAAGTGAATGGCATTGATTATCTCTTCATCACGGCACCTGTTAGTGGGTGGGATATATTACTCAATTGTATTAAAAGCCAAACAGCCAATGGGTTGATGAGCCTTTATGTCATTTAACTTTGTCCCATTGAGTTCTAAATGATCATTGATGACTATAATTTACTCTAACTGATGACTTTCCTGTGCCTATAGTTAAATAGATTGACTGACCTGTAATTATTGGACTTGTTGGCCAAAAGCACCACAATTGGAGAGTATAGAACGCTGTTAGAGATCTCAGAAAGCAGATTATATTAAAAGCCATGTCAAAGCAAGTTAAGGTTCCAAGAACATCTGTACAAGCAATTAAATGAAGACAGAAATTTAATGGAATAGTGGAATTTTTTGCCAAGGTTGGGATGATGTGTAGTGAGTAAAAATATCCTAATGCTCGGATGTAATACAAGAACAAAGCCATTTGTTACCAACCCAAATGTGTCCCAGAAATACCTGAAACTCACTCTAGTATGGAAAAAGACTATTCAATTCTACGCAGAAACGGCACCAAGTTCTATCAGCACAAAATGATCTGAAGTGGTTTGAAAGATGGAACCAGACCTTGAAAGGAACCAGACTCAGCAGGGACCCTCATCCTCCTTGGGTGGCAATTATTTAGTCCAGTCTGTATGAGTTCTGGAAATTTTTTGGTGCAGCTCGCCAGGGTTCCGTCACATCTAGGAGGAGCAGCACTGTTGGCACAACAGTCTTGACTTGCAGGCTTCAACCTCAGATGAAAGTGAGCTTTACATCAATATGTATCATCAACTGTACGTCTTTGGACTGTGGGAGGAAACCGTAGCTCCCGGAGGAAACCCACACAGACACGGGGAGAACATACCAACTCCACACAGAAAGTACCCGGACCGCCCCACCTGGAGATCGAAATATATGTAAAATAAATTCTATATATTTTTTAACTTTGTGGCAACAGTTTGGTGAATGCTCTTGCTCGCTCCAGCATAATGACTTTAATGTGAACTCCAGTTGCCTGCACAAAGCCCAGATCTCATTTCCACTCAGAACCTTTGGGATGAAATGGATTATTGATTGCTAGGCAGGGCTTCGTGTCAAGCATCTGTGCCTATCCTCACAAATGCTGTATTAACTAAATGGGCACAAAATCTCTCAAGAAATAATGTAGAAGCAAAGGCAGTCGGTACAGAAGCAATAACTTTTTTACAACAATGTATTTGTTTAGGGCTTTATTTATTTATTTTATTCATTCATTTATTCATTTGTTTTATTTATTCATTTATTTATTTATTTTATTTATGTATTCATTTATTTTATGTATGTATTAATCAATGTATTTATTATGTATTTATTTATTCATTCATTCATTTATTTAATGTATTTTATTTATTTTATTCATTCATTTTATTTATTTATTTTATTTATTTATTTATTCATTTATTTCATTTATTTATTCATTCATTCATTTTTTCATTTATTTTATTTATTGTATTAATTTATTCATTTAATTATTTTAATAGAAAGATTGTGTTTATCATACAAGTAAAAGTTTTTTTTTTTTTTTTTTTTTATAAATACATTTATTATCCATTAAAATCTATTTTTATAGGACCATTAAATAATTAAACAAACCTTTTACACATATTTAAAGTCGAGTGTCTTGTTAACAGTAATGGATATTAAGGCAGGAGGGTCAGAAGAAACAAGGGCATATGGGAGAATTTAAACAGAAATATGGTTGTTTACTTGGTTATGACTTAAGTTCTACTTTCCCCATCCCAATTCCCAATCTGCCCCATCCCAATACCTTCTATTTTTGTATATTTGTCACATTTGTATGTTAAAGATCAACAAAAAAATGTTATTATAAGATTAAAAAAACATGAGCAAACACAGAATGCAATTTTTAAAATATCAGTTTATTCATTAAAGATCACCCATGTAAAAAAGTTATCGCCCCCCTTGAACCTAATAACTGGCTTTGCCTTCTTTGGTAGTAAACAACAATCAAACGTCTGCGTTAACTTGCACTGAGTCTCTTCTTCACAGAATTGTTTATCAATTGTTTACCTGTATATTTTTAGGATGAACTGCCCATTTAAGGTCTTTCCACAGCATCTGAATAGCATTCAAATCAGGACATTGACTCTGCCACCTTAAAAACTTTAAGTTTTTTAAGCTTTAAGCTGTTTAAAGTTGGACCTTGTATGTATTGGAATACTGGTGGTTCAGTGGGTAGCACTGTCGCCTCACAGCAAGAAGGTCCTGGGTCCGATCCCCATGAGGAGTGGTCCGGGTCCACAGTCCAAGGACGTGCAAGTGAGGTGAATTGAAGACACTAAATTATCCATGACTGTGTTTGACATTAAACATGTGAACTGATGAACCTTGTGTAATGAGTAACTACCGTTTCTGTCATGAATGTAACCAAAGTGTAAAACATGACATTAAAATCCTAATAAATGAATAAATAATACATTTTGGAACACTGTACTGGTGCATAACCCAACTGCTCTTGAGGTCACAAACTGAGGAGTAAATTCAGGATTCCTTGATACATGTAGTAAAACTCATCATCCAAGTCCTGCGGAAACGTTCATGGTGAAATTTTGATAGGCCAGCCATTACTGGCAAGGTTCATAATTGCTCAAAGTTTCCTGCATTTGGGGATAATAGCTCTCAGTGCGCTTGCTGAAGTCCTAGAGCAGGGGTGTCAAACTCATTTTCACCATGGGCCACATCTGCATTAAGGGCTGATGTGTGTCCACTCTATTAGACACTCCTACCTAGTTGGGCCACCTTGTAGATGTAAAGTCAGAGACGATCACTCATCTGTTGCTGTTGTTTGAGTTGGTCATCTTCTAGACCTTCATCAGTGGTCACAGGATGCTGCCCACGGGGCACTGTTGCCTGGATATTTTTGGTTGGTGGACTATTCTCAGTCCAGCAGTGGCAGTGAGGTGTTTAAAAACTTCATCAGCATTGCTGTGTCTTATCCACTCACAGTCTTAACACACCACCACCATGTCAGTGTCACTGCAGTGCTGAGAATGACCCATCACCCAAATAATACCTACTCTGTGGTGGTCCTGTGGGGGTCCTGACCATTGAGGAACAGCATGAAAGGGGGCTAAAAAAGCATGCAGAGAAACAGATGGACTACAGTCAGTAATTGTAGAACTACAAAGTGTTTCTATATGGTAAGTGGAGCTGATAAAATGGACAGTGAGTGTAGAAACAAGGAGGTGGTTTTGATGTTATGGCTGATCGGTGTATATGTGTAACAGGACTAGAAGAAATTGGGAATACTGTCTGTAATAGAAGCATAATTTACATTTTTGGATGTTTTCCCCCTCAATAACTGCAAACTCTTCATGCCCGGGGGCAGCCAAGCAGCTGCAAACACTTAACAGCTGGGATGAGATTTTGAAAAATGATTCTTTCCTTTCAAAGAAGTGTTGTGAAACATCAAGGTGGTCTTGAACAAACTTGGAAATGTAGGCGTACCCCCCCATTGGAATTTTTGCAGGATGGCCATGTTTTAGGGAATGAACATGCACACTTTCCCAATTCAGGTAGTCTTTATCTCCTTTTTATGCTTTGCTTCCCCCGTTTTCTTCCAAATTAGCATAGCAAATCTGCTGCTGGAGACCCCAGTGGCATCCAGGGAGGGTGTATATTCGCCTGAAGCACACTCCCTCCTTCATATTTCTACTCACAAAGAGGAGCTGCTTACTAAAGAGCTTTAACATTCACACACGTATCCTTCACAGATAAGAAAAAAGGACGTATTGAAGATGGGGTTTGTTAGTGCAACCTTGAATTCTCTTACGGCAGCTCTAAACATGTTGCGACGATAATCGTAAACGACACATATGAACTTGAGTGACGTCCCATTCTTAATCCATAGTGTTTAATATGATGTCGGCCCACCCTTTGCAGCTATAACAGCTTCAACTCTTCTGGGAAGGCTTTCCACAAGGTTTAGGAGTGTGTTTATGGGGATTTTTGACCATTCTTCCAGAAGTGCATTTGTGAGGTCAGACACTGATGTTGGACGAGATGGCCTGGCTCACAGTCTCCGCTCTAATTAATCCCAAAGGTGTTCTATCGGGTTGCAGTCAGGACTTTGTGCAGGCCAGTCAAGTTCTTCCACACCAAACTGGCTCATCCATGTCTTTATGGACCTTGCTTTGTGCACTGGTGCGCAGTCATGTTGGAACAGGAAGGGGCCATCCCCAAACTGTTCCCACAAAGTTGGGAGCATGAAATTGCCCAAAATCTCTTGGTATGCTGAAGCATTAAGAGTTCCTTTCACTGGAACTAAGGGCCCGAACCCAACCTGATACACAACCCCACACCATAATCCCCCCTCCACCAAAATTTACACTTGGCACAATGCAGTCAGACAAGTACCGTCCTCCTGGCAACCACCAAACCCAGACGGAGATGCGTGATTCGTCACTCCAGAGAACTTGTACATGAGTAGATCTAAGTCAGGCGTTATGTGCTATTTTATAAAGCAGGGCAACCCCAGATCACACTCTTACTGTGAATAACACTGATTATCTCTTCATCATGGTACCTGTTAGTGGGTGGGATATATTAGGCAGCAAGTGAACATTTTATCCTCAAAGTTGATGTGTTAGATGCAGGAAAAATGGACAAGCGTAAGGATTTGAGCGAGTTTGACAAGGGCCGAATTGTGATGGCTAGACGACTGGGTCAGAGCATTTCCAAAACTGCAGCTCTTGTGGGGTGTTCCCGGTCTGCAGTGGTCAGTATCTATCAAAAGGAAGGAACAGGCGACGGAACTGGACCACGGAGCAATGGAAGAAGGTGGCCTGGTCTGATGAATCACGTTTTCTTTTACATCACACGGATGGCCGGGTGTGTGTGCTTTGCTTACCTGGGGAACACGTCACCAGGATGCACCATTATAAGAAGGCAAGCCGACAGAGGCGGTATGATGCTTTGGGCAGTGTTCTGCTGGGAGACCTTGGGTCCTGCCATCCATGTGGATGTTACTTTGACACGTATCACCTACCTAAGTATTGTTACAGACCATGTACACCCTTTCATGGAAACAATATTCCCTGATGGCTGTGGCCTCTTTGGTGGTGGATGGTTTGAGGAGCACAACAACGAGTTTGAGGTGTTGACTTGGCCAAATTCCCGTCAAATTCCCCAGATCTCAATCCAATCGAGCATCTGTGGGATGTGCTGGACAAACAAGTCCGATCCATGGAGGCCCCATATCACAACTTACAGGAGTTAAAGGATCTGCTGCTGACATCTTGGTGCCAGATACCACAGCACACCTACAGAGGTCTAGTGGAGTCCGTGCCTCAATGGGTCAGGGCTGTTTTGGCAGCAAAAGGGGGACCAACACAATATTAGGAAGGTGGTCATAATGATCCAAAGCGATGTACAATTATGACTGATACCATTTTGAGCAATTAAGGAGTGAAGGGCCTTGCTCAGGGGCCCAACAGATGTTGCATAACTAATTAATGCATCAATCCAGGTAATTCTAAAGGTTCACAAACTGCATTTAAATTGTTATTTAGATGATCGTGTATATTATTGCGTCGTTTATCACGAAGCTGAACTGTGATGCATAATTTATCGGCATTTTTACCTAATGGTGCATTCCTGACGACTGTAATACGCACTTTAGTGATTATTCAATGATTCTCAGAGTGTGTGCTGGCATTCTGGCATGTGTGTGTGTGTGTGTGTGTGTGTGCGCGTATCGAGCAAGATGAAAGAAAGTTGTGTGGGCGTCCACAATCGGCAGAGCACCCAAAGTCACGCTGCTGATGAATGCACGGTGGCTAATGCAGCACTTTAATCAACAGCTCATATTTCTACTCACAAAGAGGAGCTGCTTACTAAAGAACATTTACATTCTCAAAAGACGGTCATAAAAGATGATTCACACACGTATCCTTCACAGATTAAAAAAAAAATGGGACGTACTGAAGATGGGGTTTGTTAGTGCAACCTTGAATTCATTTAGTGCAGCTCTAAACATGTTGCTATGATAATCGTGAACCTGGCTGATTGAAAATGACTGATTGAAAGTGAGTGCACTTATATTATATATTATACTTACCATATACAACCCCTGGCAAAAATTATGGAATCACCACTCTTGGAAGATGTTCTGTCAATTGTTTAATTTTGTAGAAAAAAAAGAAATCACAGACATGCCACAAAACTATCATTTTTCAAAATGTCAACCTTCTGGCATTAAGAAACAATAAAAAAAAAGAAACAAATATAATAGTTGTGGTCAGTCACAATTGCTTTTTTTAGATCAAGTAGAGGAAAAAAATATGGAATCACTCAAATCTGAGGAAAAAATTATGGAATCACTCTGTAATTTGCAGTTTAAAAACAAAACATCTGCAGCAGATTAGATTTGCTAATTATTCTTCAGTTTAAAAAGAGTGCTTACATCTCGGAGAGCTGTTGCACAAAGCAGATTGTCATGAATCATGGTTCCAACACAAGATATGTCAGTTGAAACAAATGAGAGGATTATAAAACTCCTTCAAGAAGATAAATCATTGTGGAATGTCGCAAAAGATGTTGGTTGTTCCCAGTAAGCTGTGTTTAAAATCTGGACCAAGTACAAACAAAATGGGAAGGTTGTAAAAGGGAAGCACTGGTAGACCAAGTAAGACATCAAAGCATCAAGATAGAAAACTTAAAGCAATATGTCTTGAAAACAGAAAATGCACAACAAAACAAATGAGAAACAAGTGGCCGGAAAGTGGAGTCAATGTCTGTGACTGAACTGTAAGAAATCACCTAAAAGAAATGGGATTTACATACAGAAAAGCCAAACAAAAGCCATCATTAACACCTAAAAAGAAAAGAACAAGGTTAAAGTAGGCTAAAGAAAAGCAATCGTGGACTGTGGGTGACTGGATAAAAGTGATCTTCAGTGATGAATCGCGAATCTGCATTGGGCAAGGTGATGATGCTGGAACTTTTGTTTGGTGTCTGTCCAATGAAATTTATGAAGATAACTGCCTAAAGAAAACATGTTAATTTCCACAGTTGTTGATGATATGGGCCTGCATGTCGGGTAAAGGCACAGGGGAGATGGTCTTCAATAAATGCCAAAGTCCACATTGAAATTTTGGACGCTTTTCTTATTCCATCAGTTGAAAGGATGTTTGGTGATGATGACTTCATTTTTCAAGATGATAATGCATCTTGCCATAGGGCAAAGGATGTGAAAACTTTCCTTCAAGAAAACATATAATATCAATGGCATGGCCTGCAAATAGTCCGGATCTCAATCCATTTGAAAATCTCTGGTGGAAATTGAAGAAAATGGTCAATGACAAGGTTCCATCCTGCAAAGCTGATCTGGCAACAGCAAGAGACAGTTGAAGGCAGATTGATGAAGAATACTGTTTGTCATTAGTTAACTCCATGCCTCAGAGAGTTTAAACCATTATAAAAGCCAGAGGTGGTGCAACAAAGTAATAATGGTGCAGTGTTTTCTAATGATTCCATAATTTTTTCCTCAGATTTGAGTGATTCCATATTTTTTTCCTCTACTTGATCTAAAAAAAAGCAATTGTGACTGACCACAACTATTATATTTGTTTCTTTTTTTATTGTTTCTTAATGCCAGAGGGTTGACAGTTTGAGAAATGATAGTTTTGTGGCATGTCTGTGATTTCTTTTTTTTCTACAAAATTAAACAATTGAAAGAACATCTTCCAAGAGTGGTGATTCCATAATTTTTGCCAGGGGTTGTAGAAGCACTTTGTAGTTCTACAATTACTGACTGTAGTCCATCTGTTTCTCTACATACTTTGTTAGCTCCATTCACTTTGTTCTTCAATGGTCAGGACCTTCACAGGACCACCACAGAGCAGGTATTATTTAGATGGTGGATGATTCTCAGCACTGCAGTGACACTGTTTGTTGTGCTGGTATGCGTGGATCAGACACAGCAGTGCTGCTGGAGTTGTTAAATACAGTGTCCACTCACTGTCCACTCTATTAGACACTCCTACCTAGTTGGTCCACCTTGTAGATGTAAAGTCAGAGACGATCGCTCATCTATTGCTGCTGTTTGAGTTGGTCATCTTCTAGACCTTCAGCAGTGGTCACAGGGCGCTGTTGGCTGGATATTTTTGGTTGGTGGACTATTCTCAGTCCAACAGTGACAGTTAGGTGTTTAAAAACCCCATCAGTGCTAATGTGTTTGATCCACTCATACCAGCACAACACACACTAACACACCACCACCATGTCAGTGTCACTGCAGGGCTGAGAATGATCCACCACCTAAATAATACCTGCTCTGTAGTGATCCTGTGGGGGTCCTGACCATTGAAGAACAGCATGAAAGGGGGCTAACAAAGCATGCAGAGAAACAGATGGACTTCATTCAGTAACTGTAGAACTACAAAGTGCTTCTATATAGTAAGTGGAGCTAATAAAATAGACAGTGAGTGTAGAAACAAGGTGGTTATAATGTGTTATATATATATATATATATATATATATATACAGTGTATCACAAAAGTGAGTACACCCCTCACATTTCTGCAAATATTTTATTATATCTTTTCATGGGACAACACTATAGAAATAAAACTTGGATATAAGTTAGAGTAGTCAGTGTACAGCTTGTATAGCAGTGTAGATTTACTGTCTTCTGAAAATAACTCAACACACAGCCATTAATGTCTAAATAGCTGGCAACATAAGTGAGTACACCCCACAGTGAACATGTCCAAATTGTGCCCAAAGTGTCAATATTTTGTGTGACCACCATTATTATCCAGCACTGCCTTAACCCTCCTGGGCATGGAGTTCACCAGAGCTGCACAGGTTGCTACTGGAATCCTCTTCCACTCCTCCATGATGACATCACGGAGCTGGTGGATGTTAGACACCTTGAACTCCTCCACCTTCCACTTGAGGATGCGACACAGGTGCTCAATTGGGTTTAGTCCATCACCTTTACCTTCAGCTTCCTCAGCAAGGCAGTTGTCATCTTGGAGGTTGTGTTTGGGGTCGTTATCCTGTTGGAAAACTGCCATGAGGCCCAGTTTTCGAAGGGAGGGGATCATGCTCTGTTTCAGAATGTCACAGTACATGTTGGAATTCATGTTTCCCTCAATGAACTGCAGCTCCCCAGTGCCAGCAACACTCATGCAGCCCAAGACCATGATGCTACCACCACCATGCTTGACTGTAGGCAAGATACAGTTGTCTTGGTACTTCTCACCAGGGCGCCGCCACACATGCTGGACACCATCTGAGCCAAACAAGTTTATCTTGGTCTCGTCAGACCACAGGGCATTCCCGTAATCCATGTTCTTGGACTGCTTGTCTTCAGCAAACTGTTTGCGGGCTTTCTTGTGTGTCAGCTTCCTTCTGGGATGACGACCATGCAGACCGAGTTGATGCAGTGTGCGGCGTATGGTCTGAGCACTGACAAGCTGACCTCCCACGTCTTCAACCTCTGCAGCAATGCTGGCAGCACTCGTGTCTATTTTTTAAAGCCAACCTCTGGATATGACGCCGAACACGTGGACTCAACTTCTTTGGTCGACCCTGGCGAAGCCTGTTCCGAGTGGAACCTGTCCTGGAAAACCGCTGTATGACCTTGGCCACCATGCTGTAGCTCAGTTTCAGGGTGTTAGCAATCTTTTTATAGCCCAGGCCATCTTTGTGGACAGCAACAATTCTATTTCTCACATCCTCAGAGAATTATTTGCCATGAGGTGCCATGTTGAATATCCAGTGGCCAGTATGAGAGAATTGTACCCAAAACACCAAATTTAACAGCCCTGCTCCTCATTTACACCTGGGACCTTGACACATGACACCAGTTAGGGACAACGACACATTTGGGCACAATTTGGACATGTTCACTGTGGGGTGTACTCACTTATGTTGCCAGCTATTTAGACATTAATGGCTGTGTGTTGAGTTATTTTCAGAAGACAGTAAATCTACACTGCTATACAAGCTGTACACTGACTACTCTAAGTTATATCCAAGTTTCATGTCTATAGTGTTGTCCAATGAAAAGATATAATGAAATATTTGCAGAAATGTGAGGGGTGTACTCACTTTTGTGATACACTGTATATATATATGTTTGTGTGTGTGTGTGTGTGTGTGTGTGTGTGTGTTTGTGTGTGTGTTTTGGTGTGTGTTTTATTCATGTTACAATGTAACAACTGGACTATTTACCTTAAATGTGACCTATAATCCTATAATCTATGCAATTCAATGTATAATTTTTATTTTATTTGTATTTATTTTTTGTTGGGGTGGGTTAACAAATACAGTTAATTGGTTGCATAAATACTCACACCCGTAAACCAATACTTTTTTGAAGCACCTTTTGCTTTGTAACAGCATTCAGTCTTTTCAGCATGGCATGTCCTGATTTGACACATCTTTGCCCATTCTTCCTTGCAAAAGTGCTCCAATCTCATGGCATCTCCTGTGCACAGCCCTCTTCAGCTCACCCCACAGATTTTCATCTGGATTCAGGTCTAGGCTCTAGCCAAAATTCATTCCAGAATTCTGATCTTCCTCTGATGAAGCTATTCTTTTGTTGATTTGGAGGTATGCTTTGGGTTGTTGTGCTGAAAGATGAAATTCAGCAAAGGCTTGAAGGTTTTGTGACAAATTTGAATGAAAAACAGCCCCAAAGCATAATGCTGCCACCACAATGCTTTACTGTGTGTATGCTGTTCTTTTGGTGATGCACCAAACATACCTTTTGAAATTATGGCCAAAAAGTTTAACCTTTGTCTTATCAGACCATAACATATGTTCCCTCATGAGATCCCTTTGATACTTTGTAATCTCTTTGCAGACTGTGGTGTCTGCTGTAAGATGCAACTAAGTCAATGTCAGGAAAATCCAACTAGAACAGTTGAACTTTATATGGGGTTCATTAGGGTAACTTTAACTAACTGGAGATGTCACTGACTAATATTTCTCTCCAGATTCCAATCATAAGAGGTGTCTGGTTTTTTTTTTTGAAATAATGTAATACCTCTAATGTGACAAATTAAAAGTTGCATAGCTGCATATAAGTAGTTACTATTTAGTATTTAAATGCACTATTACAGACTGAATGAACACCAGTAGCACTACACTGACTACTAAATATATAAATATATTTTAATTCCCAATAAAGATGGATGGACGGACAGACGGATGGATGAATGGACGGATGAATGGATGGATGAATGGATGGATGGATGGACTGATGGATGGATGGATGGATGGACTGATGGATGGATGGATGGACTGATGGATGGATGGATGGATGGATGGAAGGAAGGAAGGAAGGAAGGAAGGAAGGAAGGAAGGAAGGATGGATGGGTGGGTGGGTGGATAAATGGATGGATGGACGGATGGACGGATGGACGGATGGAAGGAAGGAAGGAAGGAAGGAAGGAAGGAAGGAAGGAAGGAAGGGTGGGTGGGTGGGTGGATAAACAGATAGATGGATGGATGGATGAACAGACAGATGAATAGATGGACAGATAGATGGATAGATGGTTGGATTAATGGATGGATAAACGGATGGATGGATGGATGCATAAACAGACAGATGAATAGATGGACGGATGGATGAATGGATAAACGGATGAATGGATAAACAAATGAATGGATAAACGGATGGATAGATGGATGAACGATAGACAGACGGATGGATGAATAAAAGAGACAGATGGACTGACCGATGGATAAAGGCATTAATAATTACATATATTGCAACTAAACAGTTAGCAAGAAAAGACAAACAGGCCAACTTACTTTAAGAACAAAATGTATTATCGCAAATAAACACATTTAAGGTGTGTGTATGATCAGGGCTAAATTGTGAAGGTGTGAATAAACAAACTGTTAACAAAATAACATGAGCAACATGAACAGGATAAGTCAAGCTTATTACAGTGCTAGATAAAGTCTTATGAAGGGGGTTAATGTGATGTCCCTACTTTCTACTAACAAAATGAACAGCATTCCCAACTGCGTCCCAATGGTACCAAAATAAACGAAGTGCCAAATTAGTACATTAACACTGGTTTCGCATGCATAGATAAATAAATAGATTATTATATGGAGGAGAGGGTAATAAAAGGATAACTGAGGGGATAATATTGGGAAAGATTGTTGACACTCTGGTTCTCATCCACATGTGCATCATTAAAAGTCTCAATGGAAAATTATACATATGTAGAGACTCTAGGAGGTGGAGCTCATGGGTATTTTATCGCAGTTCTACCTGCACTGGCATAGGAAGCTCTAGCTTGCTTTGTTTAACACTATTTATAGTGTTAGAGGTCGAATATTGATGCATTGTCCAACGTGAGCTAAGAATATCATCAGGTCACATATTGAACGTGGCTCAGGAAGAATGTCCGCTGAAGCAATTCATAGTCATAAATCTGCTAGGTGGACAGAATGCCAGTGCAGTTTACAGCTGTGCCATGGTTTAAACTTAGTATTATCTCAGAAATGAAAAACAGAGGCCAATTTTAGTCACAGCATTGATCTCACATACTTGTGACATTGTTAACGTGTGATATATTTGTCCTATATTTGTGTTCATGGATTATAGATAGTCTTGGGCAAGAGTATTTGTAGTGTGATGAGAACTGCCATATATGGTGGTGGTCATTGTGTTTTTATCAGTATTTAACTAACATTTCTTCTTTGTGGTTTGCTTTTTAGATAATGTCTACAGAGAATGTCTCTCAAATGGAACGTGGGCAAAGAAAGGGAACTATTCTCAGTGTCAGGAAATCCTCAATGAAGAGGTAAGAGCGTTCGCTTACAATATGACTCCAATGACTCTTGTTTATAATATAAAGATACATTCCTGAATTTCAGGCCTGCAACACATTCCAAAAAAAGTTGGGACGGGGCCAATTTAGGGCTACTAATGAGGTGAAAAAATGAAATAATGATGTGATCCCAAACAGGTGATTGTAATTATGGTTTGGTACAAAAGCAGCGTCCATCCGATTGCCTGGCGGAGAAGCGTGATTCGTCACTCCAGAGAACACGTCTCCACTGCTCTGAGTCCAGTGGCAGCGTGCTTTACACCACTGCATCCAACGCTTGGTGATGTAAGGCTTGGATGCAGCTTCTCGGCCATGGAAACCCATTCCATGAAGCTCTCTACACACTCTTCTTCAGCTAATCTGAAGGCCACATTAAGTTTGGAGGTCTGTAGCGATTGACTCTGCGGAAAGTTGGTGACCTCTGCGCACTATGCGACCCCACTCTGTCATTTTACGTGGCCTATCACTTCATGACTGAGTTGCTGTTGTTCCCAATCGCTTCCTGTGAAATATTTAGTAGCGAGGAAATTTCATGACTGGACTTGTTGCACAGGTGGCATCCTATCACGGTACCACGCTGGAATTCACTGAGCTCCTGAGAGCGACCCATTCTTTCACTAATGTTTGTAGAAGCAGTCTGCATGCCTAGGTGCTTGATTTTATACACCTGTGGCCGTGGAAGTGATTGGAACACCCGAATTCAATTATTTGGATGGGTGAGTGAATACCTTTGGCAATATAGTGTACAGTGTATCACAAAAGTGAGTACACCCCTCACATTTCTGCAAATATTTTATTATATCTTTTCATGGGACAACACTATAGACATGAAACTTGGATATAACTTAGAGTAGTCAGTGTACAACTTGTATAGCAGTGTAGATTTACTGTCTTCTGAAAATAACTCAACACACAGCCATTAATGTCTAAATAGCTGGCAACATAAGTGAGTACACCCCACAGTGAACATGTCCAAATTGTGCCCAAAGTGTCAATATTTTGTGTGACCACCATTATTATCCAGCACTGCCTTAACCCTCCTGGGCATGGAATTCACCAGAGCTGCACAGGTTGCTACTGGAATCCTCTTCCACTCCTCCATGATGACATCACGGAGCTGGTGGATGTTAGACACCTTGAACTCCTCCACCTTCCACTTGAGGATGCGCCACAGGTGCTCAATTGGGTTTAGTCCATCACCTTTACCTTCAGCTTCCTCAGCAAGGCAGTTGTCATCTTGGAGGTTGTGTTTGGGGTCGTTATCCTGTTGGAAAACTGCCATGAGGCCCAGTTTTCGAAGGGAGGGGATCATGCTCTGTTTCAGAATGTCACAGTACATGTTGGAATTCATGTTTCCCTCAATGAACTGCAGCTCCCCAGTGCCAGCAACACTCATGCAGCCCAAGACCATGATGCTACCACCACCATGCTTGACTGTAGGCAAGATACAGTTGTCTTGGTACTTCTCACCAGGGCGCCGCCACACATGCTGGACACCATCTGAGCCAAACAAGTTTATCTTGGTCTCGTCAGACCACAGGGCATTCCAGTAATCCATGTTCTTGGACTGCTTGTCTTCAGCAAACTGTTTGCGGGCTTTCTTGTGCGTCAGCTTCCTTCTGGGATGACGACCATGCAGACCGAGTTGATGCAGTGTGCGGCGTATGGTCTGAGCACTGACAGGCTGACCTCCCACGTCTTCAATCTCTGCAGCAATGCTGGCAGCACTCATGTGTCTATTTTTTAAAGCCAACCTCTGGATATGACGCCAAACACGTGGACTCAACTTCTTTGGTCGACCCTGGCGAAGCCTGTTCCGAGTGGAACCTGTCCTGGAAAACCGCTGTATGACCTTGGCCACCATGCTGTAGCTCAGTTTCAGGGTGTTAGCAATCTTCTTATAGCCCAGGCCATCTTTGTGGAGAGCAACAATTCTATTTCTCACATCCTCAGAGAGTTCTTTGCCATGAGGTGCCATGTTGAATATCCAGTGGTCAGTATGAGAGAATTGTACCCAAAACACCAAATTTAACAGCCCTGCTCCCCATTTACACCTGGGACCTTGACACATGACACCAGGGAGGGACAACGACACATTTGGGCACAATTTGGACATGTTCACTGTGGGGTGTACTCACTTATGTTGCCAGCTATTTAGACATTAATGGCTGTGTGTTGAGTTATTTTCAGAAGACAGTAAATCTATACTGCTATACAAGCTGTACACTGACTACTCTAAGTTATATCCAAGTTTCATGTCTATAGTGTTGTCCCATGAAAAGATATAATGAAATATTTGCAGAAATGTGAGGGGTGTACTCACTTTTGTGATACACTGTATGTGTAACGCATGGAGACCACTCCTGGCAGCACAGTGGTGGAATTTTTTGTGGAACCCTACCAATTTTCCAGGAGCTTCCCTCATTTGCAGAGCAGTATTTGAAATATAAGCTCCACAAATGGTGTTCTTATGCACTTCAAGTGTTCACAACATGCAGACCACAATGTCCTTGGAAGGTGGATGGACTGGCTGAGTTGGGGTGAAAGATTTATCAACTGTCATCTATTACACCAGTGGTTAGAGGAAGAGCAGATAAATAATGGATGACTTCTCAGCTTTCTCCTGTCTGTTGTCTGCTAAGTAAGCATTTAACCAGGCACAGTGGGAGTCCGTCTGCAAGGAGGCTTTCAGAAACGGCTGATAGGATGATATCGTGTAAGGTTCAATAATACATGCGCCGACAGTTATACAGCAGGGGGGTATGAAGGTCTTGTAGGTCATCACATCATGTACTGTTTTACTCCTTCTGATCTCATTTGTGGAACAGTTGGTGGGTATTTGTGGGTTCAGGAAATCAGGATATGATTTATAGAGCTTCAGAGAGCAGGAAGCAGTTGTAGCCTTTGAAGTAGTGAATTTTTTGGGAGTGCCGTTTGTTGTGATGAACAGAACACTTTGCCAGCCTATGTAAGGTATATTGTTTAGACAGACAGACAGATAGCAGACAGACAGACAGACAGACAGATAGAAGACAGGTAGATAGATAGACAGACAGACAGACAGACAGACAGATAGAAGACGGACGGACGGACGGACGGACGGACGGACGGACAGACAGACAGACAGACAGATAGATAAAAGGCAGACAGATAGAAGACAGACAGACATACAGACAGATAAAAGGCAGACAGATAGAAGACATCGATAGATAGATAGATAGATCAATAAGGACAGACAGACAGATAGAAGACAGATAGATAGACAGACAGACAGATAAAAGACAGACAGAAGATAGAAGACAGACAGAAGATAGAAGACAGACAGAAGATAGAAGACAGATAGATAAATGACAGGTAGATAGATGACAGGTAGATAGATAGATAGATAGATAGATAGATAGATAGATAGATAGATAGATAGATAGATAGATAGATAGATAGATAGATAGATAGATCAATAAGGACAGACAGACAGATAGAAGACAGATAGATAGACAGACAGACAGATAAAAGACAGACAGAAGATAGAAGACAGACAGAAGATAGAAGACAGACAGAAGATAGAAGACAGATAGATAAATGACAGGTAGATAGATGACAGGTAGATAGATAGATAGATAGATAGATAGATAGATAGATAGATAGATAGATAGATAGATAGATAGATAGATAGATAGATAGATCAATAAGGACAGACAGACAGATAGAAGACAGATAGATAGACAGACAGACAGATAAAAGACAGACAGAAGATAGAAGACAGACAGAAGATAGAAGACAGACAGAAGATAGAAGACAGATAGATAAATGACAGGTAGATAGATGACAGGTAGATAGATAGATAGATAGATAGATAGATAGATAGATAGATAGATAGATAGATAGATAGATAGATAGATAGATAGATAGACAGACAGACAGATAGACAGACAGATAGAAGACAGACAGAAGATAGAAGACAGACAGACAGAAGATAGAAGACAGACAGACAGAAGATAGAAGACAGACAGATAGATAGACAGATAGATAGATAGATGACAGGTAGATAGATAGATAGATAGATAGATAGATAGATAGATAGATAGATAGATAGATAGATAGATAGATCAATAAGGACAGACAGACAGATAGAAGACAGATAGATAGACAGACAGACAGATAAAAGACAGACAGAAGATAGAAGACAGACAGAAGATAGAAGACAGACAGAAGATAGAAGACAGACAGATAGATAGATGACAGGTAGATAGATGACAGATAGATAGATAGATAGATAGATAGATAGATAGATAGATAGATAGATAGACAGACAGACAGACAGACAGACAGACAGACAGACAGACAGACAGATAGGCATAGCATTATGACCACCTTCCTAATATTGTGTTGGTCCCCATTTTGCTGCCAAAACAGCCCTGACCTTGCCTTCTTCCCATAGTGCACAGGGAATAGCGTTTCCATGAAATGGTGTACATGGTCTGCAACAATGCTTAGGTAGGTGGTACATGTCAAAGTAACATCCACATGGATGGCAGGACCCAAGGTTTCCCAGCAGAACATTGCCCAAAGCATCACACTGGCTCCACCAGCTTGCTTTCTTCCCATAGTGCATCCTGGTGCCACGTGTTCCAAAGTTGTTGTACTTAATAAAATCCCCCATTAAAATTGGTGATTTAATTTTGGGGAGTTGGTAAAGATTACAGTACATGACATTTCCACCAGGCAGTGCAGCAGGATATTTGAATCTCAGCTCTGCTACCGGTCGGCTGGGCGCCCTCTAGCAGGCAGTACCTGCAGCAGACAAAATTGGTCACTAATCTGCTGAGTGGGAAAACCCCAGACTTAAAAAGGGTCTAGGGTCTTCAATGCCGTGCAAAGGCCCTGGTTAGTAGCCTGAGGCATCTGTGCAGAAGTGGATGATGGGGATGGGGGTCAGTGCATGACTCTCCTTGCGCATGACTGGCCTCACACGCATAACCTATGAAGTATGGGCAGATTAAAAAGGGTTGGTGGACTGCACAAGCGTCAGAGAGAACGTGTTAGGCAAATATACCCTCCTCGGATGCGCTCCCCAACATCAGAACACCAATTGGCTATGTTAAATTGGAAGGACAAGGAAGAAAATGCATAGAAAAATCATAGACAATATGATAGAGTTGTCCTGTGGAAAGGCTTGTGGGAATTGTCCATAGTCCATAGCAAAGCTCAATTCACAAGTAGTCAGAGTACTCAGACACACGTCCATGCACAGGTTAGACGCTGGGAGATCCAAGGAACGGAACAGGAAACCAGAACCATGAATACAAAACAGAACACTGATCAGTATCAGGACATGGATTAGAAACAGGATGTAGAGAAACAAGATACCAAATATTAGAATCACTTCTTAATGCATGGATAGACCCGACTAAACTTCACACAGGACGAAAGGAAACAAAAGGTATAAATACACATGCTAATTAAGGGCTGATGGGGAACAGGTGGTGGCAGTAAACAAACCAATAACTCATAGAAGTGGGACATGGACACAGACACGGAAAAACAAAACAAGGTACACATCAGCATTGTAATGGAAATGGCAATGCTAGAGGAAAGCATGGTTTGTGGTAGTGTATCATGGCACGAACAAAGGAGATTTCCGAGGACCTCAGAAAAAGAATTGTTGATGCTCATCAGGCTGGAAAAGGTTACAAAACCATCTCTAAAGAGTTTGGACTCCACCAATCCACAGTCAGACAGATTGTGTACAAATGGAGGAAATTCAAGACCATCGTTACCCTGCCCAGGAGTGGTCGACCAACAAAGATCACTCCAAGAGCAAGGCGTGTAATAGTCGGCAAGGTCACAAAGGACCCCAGGGTAACTTCTAAGCAACTGAAGGCCTCTCTCACATTGGCTAATGTTAATGTTCATGAGTCCACCATCAGGAGAACACTGAACAACAATGGTGTGCATGGCAGGGTTGCAAGGAGAAAGCCACTGCTCTCCAAAAAGAACATTGCTGCTCATCTGCAGTTTGCTACAGATCACGTGGACAAGCCAGAAGGCTACTGGAAGAATGTTTTGTGGACGGATGAGACCAAAATAGAACTTTTGGTTTCAATGAAAAGCGTTATGTTTGGAGAAAGGAAAACACTGCATTCCAGCATAAGAACCCTATCCCATCTGTGAAACATGGTGGAGGTATCATGGTTTGGGCCTGTTTTGCTGCATCTGGGCCAGGACGGCTTGCCATCATTGATGGAACAATGGATTCTGAATTATATCAGAGAATTCTTAAGGAAAATGTCAGGACATCTGTCCATGAACTGAATCTCAAGAGAAGATGGGCCATGCAGCAAGACAACGACCCTAAGCACACAAGTCATTCTACTAAGAATGGTTAAAGAAGAATAAAATGTTTTGGAATGGCCAAGTCAATGTCCTGACCTTAATCCAATCGAAATGTTGTGGAAGGACCTAAAGTGAGCAGTTAATGTGAGGAAACCCACCAACATCCCAGAGTTGAAGCTGTTCTGTACGGAGGAATGGGCTAAAATTCCTCCAAGCCGGACACGTTTAGTTGCAGTTATTGCTGCAAAGTTACACCAGATACTCACAAATATGTAATATTGGATCATTTTCCTTAATAAATAAATGACCAAGTATAATATTTTTGTCTCATTTGTTTAACTGGGTTCTCTTTATCTACTTTTAGAACTTGTGTGAAAATCTGAAGGGTTCACAAACTTTCAAGCACCACTGTAAAATAATATAATATATTATAATATAATATAATATAATATAATGTAATATAATATAAGTATTATTACTATTATTATTATAACTATTGTTATTATTACTATTATTACTATTACTATTACTGTTAGTACTATTATTATTATTACTATTATTATTACTATTATTACTATTACTATTATTATTATTATTATTACTATCATTATTATTACCATTATTATTATTATTATTATTATTGTTATTATTATTATTGTTAGTTTATGCTTTGTAGTTACTAGCCAGAAAAGTACACCGTACTGCCATGGCATTTCTTTGTTTCTTTTTTTCTTGGCTTGGCATCAGTTAAACCATGGCAACCTAATGCCCACATGGCAAATAAACACCCACAAATGAAATATTATTTTTATTATTATCAGTATTTTATTTGCTCTGTAGATACTAGCCAGAAAAGTATGCCATACTGCCATGGCATTTTTCTTTCTTTTTTTTTTTTTTCTTTCTTTTTTTTGGCTTGGTATCCGTTAAATCATGGCAACCGAATGCCCACATGGCAACCAAATGCCCACAAATGAAATATTATTTTTATTATTATCATTATTTGCTCTGTAGATACTAGCCAGAAAAGTACACTGTACTGCCATGGCATTTTTTTTAGCTTCGCATCAGTTAAACCATGCCAACCAGACACCCACAAATTAGATGTGTTCCCACTAAAACAATCTTTAGTAAGAACTATTATCTAGAAACTAAAAACAGAGCATAGCGTTTCAAGATGGCGGAGATAAAGTGCGTACTATTGGCCACATTGCTCCTATTTTCATACAGTTAAACCTTGCTCAACTTTCCATTTTGCCAACTCCGCCCACTTCATGTCGATCATGTTTGCTCCGCCCCCTGTCACTCTGCTGCAGCTCTGTACATAGGGCTTCACTAAACTCACCAAACCATGTCTTATAGATTTTACGTTGTACACTGGGGCACAGTCATGCTGTAAGAGCCTTCCCTAAACTGTTAGTATGACATTGGAACCATATACATGACTTCAGACTTTATTTGAGTACTGGCATTTAGGCACACTGCAGGAATCCTTAACTCCCAATCCTCCCCATACCCTCCTACAGACACACCTCAAAAGAAAACAAAATTAGGCAGATGGGTGTTAGCAACCAACCTTTTCTGCCATCTGTTCCTGCCGGACTGCAGATTTAATAATTAATAAGTAAACTCACATGGGAGCATGTGATAACATATGTGTGAATGTGGAACTCAAACCAGCGGTACAAACCACGCTGTCATAGTTAGGCCAAAAAAACATTAATAAATAATTAAATCACCAAGCAGGACATAGGGTCTGTCTGAAAACCTAGTGATCTCTCTACATAGACACAATTTACGTCAGCCTATGTGCTCCCGAGAAGAAGCTGTCTAAATTCTTAGATGCCTTAAAATTCCGCATACTGAGGTGCCTTATTTCAAAACTATAATCTGACTGAATAACGAGGGAGCATCCAATGCTTCCTTAGCCTTAGTGAAGGCAATCCCAGCATTCATTGCCTCATGACTTTTCCACAGAAAATGGTGGAAGATGTTTGCTGGCATGCTAGCAAGTTGTGCCACCTCAGCCTATTCATTTGCATAACCTGAGGCTAACTGTGTTAGCTTAGTAAGCGAAACTGCTGTGACATAATCGCCATAATCGCTGTCTAAGTAGTGCGTCTAAATAATTTGTCTTATGAGTTTGATGTCTTAGTAGAATCTTTTTTCTACTGCATAGGTAAGCAGTAGGCAGCAAGGCAGCTCACTGGGTTTATAGACCCAGACACAAAGTATCCAGACAGCCCTTCTACTAATTGAGTTCAGGTGTTTTAGCCTTACTCTTTCTTAACAGGTATAGGAAATCAATTAGTATTATAGTATTAAATGCATTATTAGCTTTGAACAGTTAAATAGAAACAGAAAACAGTTGGGGAAGGTGCTTTCCAGTTGCAACAGATGGATGGATAGATGGATGGATGGATGGATGGATGGATGGATAAAAGGGTGGGTGGATGGATTGATGGAAGGAAGGAAGAAAGGAAGGAAGGATGGGTGGATGGAAAGGAAGGGAAGGAAAGGAATGAAAGGATGGATGGATGGATGCTGTTGCCTGTTGCAGCGTCTCTGGTGATTGTATTCAATGGATGGATGGATGGATAAATAAAGGATGGGTGGATGGAAAGGAAGGGAAGGAAAGGAATGAAAGGATGGATGGATGGAAGGAAGGGTGGATGGATGGATAGATGGATGCTGTTGCCTGTTGCAGCATCTCTGGTGATTGTATTCGAAGGATGGATGGAAGGAAGGGTGGATGGATGGAAGGAAGAGTGGATGGATGGATTCTGTTGCCTGTTGCAGCATCTCTGGTGATTGTATTCGAAGGATGGATGGAAGGAAGGGTGGATGGATGGAAGGGTGGGATGGATGGATGGATGGATGGATAGATGGATGCTGTTGCCTGTTGCAGCATCTCTGGTGATTGTATTCAATGGATGGATGGAAGGAAGGGTGGATGGATGGAAGGAAGGGTGGATGGATGGATGGATGGAAGGAAGGGTGGATGGATGGATGGATGGATTCTGTTGCCTGTTGCAGCATCTCTGGTGATTGTATTCAATAGATGGATGGATGGATGCTGTTGCAGTGTCTCTGGTGATTGTATTCAATGGATAGATGGGATGATGGATGGATGGATGGATGCTGTTGCCTGTTGCAGCGTCTCTAGTGATTGTATTCAATGGATGGATGGATGGATGGATGGATGGATGCTGTTGCACCATCTCTGGTGATTGTATTCAATAGATGGATGGATGGATGCTGTTGCATGTTGCAGTGTCTCTGGTGATTGTATTCAATGGATAGATGGGATGATGGATGGATGGATGCTGTTGCAGCATCTCTGGTGATTGTATTCAATGGATGGATGGATGGATGGATGCTGTTGCCTGTTGCAGTGTCTCTGGTGATTGTATTTAATGGATGTGTGGATGGATGGATGGATGGATGGATGCTGTTGCCTCTTTCAGTGTCTCTGGTGATTGTATTTAATGGATGTGTGGATGGATGCTGTTGCCTGTTGCAGTGTCTCTGGTGATTGTATTCGAAGGATGGGTGGATGGATGGATGACGAGGATGGATGAATACTGACCACAAGCTTTGTTTTGTAATTAAGCTAAATATGGGTAGATGAAGCTCAGCACACAAGGTACTAGTAAATTTAAGGTCTCTGGTTTTATTCCCACCACCATCGCCAAGCTGTCACTGACGGGCCCTTGAGCAAGACCCTTAACCCTAAATTACTAAAGGTGCATCAGTGCTACATCTCATATTATCTAGAAGTAATGTACACTCTATGGTCAAAAGTATGTGGACATCTGTCCATGAGCTTGTTGGACATCCCACAGCCTTAACAGGTTTAACTTTTCTGGAATGGATTTTGGAAAGCATCTCTTGGAATTTCCTATTCAGTCAAAGAGCATGTGTGATGTCAGGTACTGCTGTTATCAATCAAGGGCTGTGACAAACACCTGAACTCAATAGTTGGGATGGATCATCAATGAGTTTACGGATTAGCATTTTATAGGCAGTTATTATTTTATTTTATTATTTAATATAGATGCTTCTACCCTGGAGTAGTAAAAACATTGTTGTGGCTATATTCAGCAGTGGCTGAGTCACCGTCATTATTATTTAATCCTTGTGAGAGTTCTGAGACACAGAGTACACACCGAGAGGTCAATAGACCCACTGAAAGATTAATTAAAATGAACTAAATTTGTCAAAACTGCAATTTCATTTGTATGGACGTGGATTTCAGTCTCGCTTTCTGGGGTTATATGAGGACACAGCCTAAGGTGTGTGTAATTTTAACTCAAGAAACCATTCCATTCTCATTCTTTACTGATTTTACCGGTTCTAAGGTCCCATAGGTGTGAAAACTCACTTAGCTCGACTCTCCAAGCTCTCCAAACACAAAAGTTTCCTTTCACAGATCACAGAAGTGGTAAATGTGATGCTCTCTTAGGGAAAAAAAGCATTCATGCAAAAGCAATAACAATGCAGCTACTGGAATTCACTTGTTCCCAAAAGAGGCTTAATGTGCTCTAGTGCGAATGCAAGACTGGAGTAAATGTATTCCCAGCTAAGTATCAATCAGCTACATACACTGATCAGCCATAACATTAAAACCACCTCCTTGTTAAGCCCATATATTCCATATATTCTTTAATGGTCAGGACCCCCACAGGACCACTACAGAGTAGGTATTATTTATGTAGTGGATCATTCTCAGCACTGTAGTGAGACTGACATGGTGGTGGTGTGTTAGTGGTCTACTGTCCACTCTATTAGACACTCCTACCTACTTGGTCCACCTTGTAGATGTAAAGTCAGAGACGATCTCTCATCTATTGCTGCTGTTTGAGTTGGTCATCTTCTAGACCTTCATCAGTGGTCACAGGACGCTGCCCATGGGGCGCTGTTGGCTAGATGGTTTTGGTTGATGGACTATTATCAGTCCAGCATTGACAGTGAGGTGTTTAAAAACTGTTGTGTCTGATCCACTCATACCAGCACAACACACACTAACGCCCCACCACCACCATGTCAGTGTCACTGCAGTGCTGAGAATGATCCACCACCTAAATAATACCTGCTCTGTAGTGGTCCTGTGGGGGTCCTGACCATTGAAGAACAGCATGAAAGGGGGCTAACAAAGCATGCAGAGAAACAGATGGACTACAGTCGGTAATTGTAGAACTACAAAGTGCTTCTATATGGTAAGTGGAGCTGATAAAATGGACAGTGAGCGTTTCGTAGATAGAGTGTGTGTGCTTGACTGGCCTGCCTGCAGTCCAGATCTGTCTCTTATTGAGAAGATCTATTATATATTCATTTGTTTTATTACAAAAGAGTTTGTGGCCCATGTTTGTATCTTTTCTACCCCATCTGGCCCCCAACAAGAAAAGTTTGGACACCCCTGCAGTAAACAAGACACAAAAAAAGAGGTAATAAGAGAAAAACAATATCTGAGGAGACCAATGACCAACAAGTATTCCGCTACAAAAATACTCTCCAGTCCAACACCAGACTGTTCAAGGTGTTGCTTACCTGATTAGTTACAGCATTAGTAAATTATTCATCTATTTTTTACACCTTCAAATCGTATGTTGTAGCCAAATCAAATCACACTATGCTCATTCTCACCTCTGTACACCAAGCCTCGATTCCAAGTCAGCCAAACCTCAAATGCAAATATTTGATGTCGAGAAAGTCAATAGAGAAGCTATGACTGTTAATCCCCGCCTTAAGCCTAAAATCACTCATTCACAACTTTGCTTATGAGCTGACGTCCTCGTGAGACGAGGCTGACATTTCCACTGACAGATGGAGAAGGATTAGGCGGAGGTTTTAAAAAACCTTCGGAAAATCTGTGCATTTGGACAGTGGAGACACAAAGAGGTCAAAAACACGTCTACATGTTTATCGACTATCTGCTGTACTGATGAACTCCTGGATTTGTTGTTTTTTAGATACATTTATGACCATATTTATTAATCATAATTTATTCCACACAAAATCATGTTTCATAGATGATAAAAACTGAGCGACTTTGACCCGCCTACATGTTTAATCATGAAATCATGCGTCAGGCAGCTATCCATATGATTAAAGAAGATATTTGCTTTTTTCTAAGAATTTAATGCAGGGTATTTTCTTTTAATATTGGATCCCTGTGCGCTCTGACGATCTCTGCCGACTGCACAGCACTGACACTTCTTTGCACCAGCCAGCGACAGATTCTCACAGACAGCTTCAGCACATACAGAGGACCACACTGTCCTCTCTGGGTCTGTCCAAAAACATATTGAGCTGATTATTTAGATGCACTACTTAGACAACGATTATGGCTATTACGGCAACGCATTTTTCGCTCACTAAGCGAACACAGTTAGCCTCACTAGGCACAACCCCCCAACATGCAAGCTAATACACTGATCAGCCATAACATTAAAACCACTTCCTTGTTTCTCCACTTACCATATAGGAGCACTTTGTAGTTCTACAATTACTGACTGTAGTCCATCTGTTTCTGTACATATTGTTTTTGCCTTCTTTCACCCTGTTCTTTAATGGTCAGGACCCCCACAGGACCACAGAGTAGATATTATTTAGGTGGTGGATCATTCTCAGCACTGCAGTGACACTGACATGGTGGTGGTGTGTTAGTGTGTGTTGTGCTGGTATGAGTGGATCAGACACAGCAGCGCTGCTGGAGTTTTTATTTATTTGTGTTCACAAATAAATAAATGTGAGGTGGGGAAACAGCCCAGAGCCCTGAATTCAACCTCATTAAACTTCTTTTGGATAAATAAGAATTTAAAATTTGAGCCAGACCTTCTTGTCCAGAATCAGTGACTGTGCTTACAAAAGCACTTTTGGCTAAATAGGTTCAGATTTACAGACATACTCGCAAATCTTGTGGATTGCCATCCTAGAAAGGTTGAGACTGTTATAGCTTCAATGAAAGGCAAATGTACAATAAAGTCCTTGCTTTTGGTTCTAAATTTGATCTTATTCATTTCAGGGATTTATTTATTTTAATTAATTTTTTTTTTTTTTAATTATTTATTTAATTTGTTTATTTTAATTTATTTTTTATTTTTTTAGGTTTTAAAGGTGATAAAGCACCACCATAAAGTATAAATTTTGTTTTTAATCTACATATTTATTTATTTATTATTTATTTATTGTTTCTAAAGCCTGTAAGCTCTAAATTATAACACCCTTCACCATGCTTTACAGTTTTTTTTTCTCAAACAATAACACTCTTCAATTCTGTTTCAGAATAGCTTACCAAAAGTGTTTTAAAAAAAAAAAAAAAAAACAGTGGCTTGGTGGATAGCACTGTCACTTCACAGCAAGAAGGTCTTGGGTTTGATTCCCAGATTTGGGTTTGCATGTTCTCATCACGCCTTCTCCAACAGCTTTCATCCAACAGTCCAAAGATATGCAGTCAGGTTAATTGAAGCTACTAAAATTGCCCTAGGTGTGAAATTGTGTGTGTGTCTGCCCTGTAATGAACTGGCAACCTGTCCAAGGTGTTTTCCTACCTTTCGCCCAGTGAATTGTACCCACTGCGACCCTAAATAGGATAAAACAAGGTGGTAAAATGGGCAATGAATGAATGAATGTTCTGATACTACACGTAGAACGGTTTATTCCAAAACATCAGTCTGACTCACACATTTAATCCCAGCCTCAGGCTCCTGTCTTTATGATTAAAGGCCAGTATTTTTAGAATTGCTGACTGACTGAAAATCCATTACTTTAACAGCTGGCAATTCACTGAGCATTTACAATGGCAGCAGATTCCACTGATCTACGACCGAGTAGCTCAAAGCTTACAGATCCGAAATGCCCCATCATGCCCAGTCTGCATCAGAAATACCAGCTGGCTCCAACCCATAGAATCCACAGGAACAAATAACAGATTTGTGCACGTCTGGAGGATCCTGGTGGTGTCGCTGGGCCATGTGGATAGGGACCCTATGATACGATACCCCCTGCATACTCACTTACGTCCATGCACACGCAGAAACCTGGTTATTACAGGGTCAGCATATGGTCCCAAATATGTCATTTATACATTACTGCAGAGCAAGAATCAAGTAATGGATTAGCGTCATGTCGTAGTGTTCCTATCTTGCGGCCAATGTTTTCCTTATGACCCAGATCAACACACAGACCCTGACCAGAATAAAATGGTTAATGAAAAATGAATATTTACCTGGGCATTTTATTGTATATTATAAATAATTACAATAAATTAAGAGATATTTCATAGCTGTGAAACGTTTCTTATGTTTGTTTTATTCTTTTTTATTCTTTCAGAAAAAAAGCAAGTTGCACTACCACATTGCAGTGATCATAAACTACCTTGGTCATTGCATTTCTCTCGCAGCGCTTCTAGTTGCCTTTATTCTCTTCATGAGGCTGAGGTGAGTAACACTTCATTCATTACATACTTTGTTTTAGGTACCTCTATTTAGGTACCATACTATTGGCTATGTATTAAATGACTATGCGTGATGTTAACAGGTGATTGATGTTTACATAGTATTAGCTTATAACATGAAGAACTGACTTGTTTTATATATATATATATATATATATATATATATATACTGTATATACACTGATCAGCCATAACATTAAAACCACCTTCTTATTTCTACACTCACTGTCCACTTTATCAGCTCCACTTACCTTATAAGAGCACCTTGTAGTTCTACAATTACTGACTGTAGTCCATCTGTTGTTTTTCAATGGTCAGAACCCCCACAGGTTGTGTTGGTATGAGTGGATAAGACACAGCAATGCTGATGGACACCTCATTGTCACTGCTGGACTGAGAATAGTCCACCAACCAAAAATATCCAGCCTACAGTGACTTGTGGGCAGCGTCCTGTGGCCACAGATGAAGGTCTAGAAAATGACCAACTCAAACAGCAGCAATAGACGAGCGATCATCTCTGACTTTACATCTACAAGGTGGACCAACTAGGTAGGAGTGTCTAATAGAGTGGCCAGTGAGTGGACACCGTATTTAAAAAATCCAGCAGCGCTGCTGTGTCTGATCCACTCATACCAGCACAACACACACTAACACACCACCACCATGTCAGTGTCACTGCAGTGCTGAGAATGATCCAACACCTAAACAATACCTGCTCTGTAGTGGTCCTGTGGGGGTCCTGACCATTGAAAAACAGCATGAAAGGGGACTGACAAAGCATGCAGAGAAACAGATGGTCTACAGTCAGTAATTGTAGAACTACAAAGTGCTTCTATATGGTCAGTGAAGCCAATAAAATGGACAGTGTGTGTAGAAACAAGGAGGTGGTTTTATTGTTATGGCTGATCAGTGTGTATATGGATGTCTCAGTGATGACAGATCGAGTTCTGTGAGAATTAAATGCAACTTTGAATTCTTTAGGCCAGATTATATCCGGATTAAGCTACGCTGATTAATCTGGTCCCTTCTGATCTTTCTAACCAATCAATGCAACTCAAACTCAGATGAGCTGACACAGAATTACTTGCGTCAGTTCTCATAATCGCTGTCTGTACGTGATATAGAACGGGGTCGTGACATCCATAAAGCCCATCACACTTCTGGATAACCTTTGCCTCTACTAGCAAATGTTTTAAAGCTGTTGTAGCCGGAAAGAATGAGATTGAGTAGAGTAAACAGAAAACGGTGGTCATAAAGTCTTCCCTGGGGCGGATGGGACCTTCCGGCAGGACAATGCAACATGTCACATGGCTATAAATGTCCGACATTGGTTGGAAGAGCATGACCAAGACTTCCAAGTACTACTCTAATTCCCCAGACCTGAACCATCTGTGGGACCACCTTGATCGTCATGTTCGCTCTATGGATCCTCCCCTACACCCCCTCCAGAAGCTGTGGGATGCACTGCAGTCAGCATGGCTCCAGAAACCTGTGACAACCTACCAGGATCTTATTGAGTCACTCCCAGCCTGTCTAGCTGCTGTCCGTTCTGCACACGGCGGTTACTCTGGATATTAGCTGGTGGTCATAATAATGTGACTCGACTGTGTGTTATAAATTATACCTTTTGATACTATTATTTTTGTTGTTATTATTGTTATACCCTGATTGCGTTACGGTTCACCTCCACCGATACCACTGCTGACTGAGGAGCTTCGCAACTGACACACGCCCCCTCCGACACGTGATCAGTACCGACTGCATCTTTTCACCTGCACGGGGCGAGTTCGTATGCCGACCAGCCTTGTGCACGGAGAGCCACACCCTGATCAGCATTATTCCCCAACTCAGCCAGCAGAGGTCGTAATTGCACCAGTTGCAATCGTTGTTCATGTGGCCTCCCAGCCCAGCCGGTTGGCAGAGCTGATATTCGATACGATGTATTTACCACTGCGCCACCTCTACAGAGCTTTCTTGACTTTTGCAGTAAAATGCTTGTGGCAGTCTAATAGATGCATTGTTCATATGGGCACAGAGAAGTGTCCAGCTGGTGTCAATCATAACATTTACATTATTTAGTAGACCTTTTTTGTATAGGATACTAAGGGTCAATCGCCTTGCTTAAGGGCCCAACACTGGCAACCAGGCAGTGTCACCAGTCCATCACAGGGCAGACACACATTCACACACACTCATACTTAAAGCAATTTTTTGTAGTTCCACTTGGCCTGACTGCATGTCTTTGGACTTGTGGGAGAAAACCTGGACCCTTGGAGGAAACCCAGACCTACTTGCTGTGAGGCAACAGTACTACCCACTCAACCAGCCGTGATAATTGTGTTAATGACACGGTGTGTATCTAAAGGTCCAGACATGATTCCAGTAAATTCAATTATAAATCATTAAGATTGCATTTATAAAGGTTAATAAAGGTTAATATCATCATCCTGCCACTTTCTGTATCTGGTACAAGGAGGTCCTCAATACTGCTATTTGTGGCTGTGCTGACGTAAGTAAGGGCTACAGGGTGTGACAGCTAGCACACCTCGAAGCACATGGCCACTGTGTGAGTTGCTGGCACACTTCCAGCCTCCTGCCGAGCAACGTGTGTATTTAGGCCACCATCCCCAACAAAGCCTCGGTAGGAGGTGTTACCAGTACATCTGCACACCATTTGGGTTGTCAGGTGCTCCGGGAGGCCGTTCCGTATGTTCTTCAGTGCTGTAGGAGTTGCATAAAGAAGACAGGGTGCTCTAAATTTAGACTCCCCTCAGAGGGCACAAACTGAACCCTTGTTTATGCGCTTCTTTTGTTTGTGCCATTTTTAACCTGCTTGAAGCCTCTGTTTTTGCTTTTTTGCTGCCTTTTTTTTCCCATTTAGCTCAGCCAATCCATCTACCGCTGCTGGGGACCCTAACGGTGTCCAAGGAGGGTGTGTATTCGCCTGACACACACTCCCTCTGATGCGTGTGCAGTCCACCAATCCCATCTTATTATCCAATCGTGAGGGTTCCATACCAATATTTGCGCTCCTCTACTTCTGTACAGGCACCCTGGGCAACCAGGAAGACTCCACACCCCACTTTTAGTCCGTTTTTTCCCACCCAGCAGACTAGACGGCAATTTTGTCTGCTAGGGGACGCCCAGCCGGCCGGTAGCAGAGCTGAGATTCGAACTCTGGATGTTCAGAATCCCAGCACTGGTGTTCTAGCGGAAAAATAGGTTGCAACCCAAATGCAACCCAGTAATCCAGTTTGGGTTTTTTTTTTTTTTAGTTTTGTTATTGCATTACTTTGTTTGTTGTCATTATTTTTCTATTTCATCCACCTGGACGCCAGTACTGACTGTTTTTAAGATTTTGAAAGGACCGAACTATGAAAGGACAGAACTGCTTGTTTACTGCATTAGTGGGTTGCATTTGTGTTGCAGCTCGCTGGTGGATTGAGTAGCTGGCAGGGTTGAATCCTACTCAGGTTTGTCACTTAGTTCTTTGTTTTTCAGGTTTTCTGATTCAGTGATTCAGCCACATAATATAAGCTGAGGCTTATGGTTTGGTCTTGTTAATTTCTCAAGTTTTTTATTGCATTGTTCGTCCGTTGTCATTATTTTTTTGTTTTTCTTTTTAGTGGCCACCTGGAACCTGGACCCAGATACTAACTGTTTTTAAGATTTTGGTATGGATAATATACAGCTATGAAAGGACAGCACTGCTGGTTTACTGGATTACTGGGTTGCATTTGGGTTGAATCCAAATGTGTCTTTGTTTCTGAGGTTTATCAGTTAGCTTTTTGTGCTTTATGTTTTCTGTTCCAGTTCTACAGTCACCTGTTTTTTTTTTTTTTTATGGTTTTGCTCTGGTTCAGCCACCCGCAATAAGGTTCAGCGCTCTCTTTTTTGATTCTCTTGAGATGCTGATTCAGAACCCCGAGCTGCATAAACACCACACGTAAAGTTAATACGGCTAAACACAGATACATGTGGAACTTTAGTGATGTTTTATCGCTCAAGCCGAGCGCTCAGCAAATCGGTTATTTGCACTGAAGGTGGCGGTGAGAGCGAAGCACAAGACGCTTCTCACATCAATGAACTGAAGAAAACAACAACTGCAACAAACATGTCTACTTCTTCTTATCACCAATAGTTAGTTGAGCGATTCTTTTTGCGTAAAAACGAACATCTGTAACAACAGCACAAATTCTCGCATGTAATCTACACACTCAGCCATCATGTTACTACTAGTATAATGCCAGGTGCTCACTATCCCATTACATCCATTATAATTTTGTAACATTATCATAACACATGGATTAAATACGGCTATAAAAGGACAGCGCTCAAACAGATGAAGGTTGATGCAGTGACATTTGGGTAATAGTGAAGCGGTCTGCATCCAACAGCTGCACTAATGTACTCCTTTAACATGGGGGTGGGCATTGTTCTCAGTCGGGCCGTGATGAAGGCTGGCTTATCAGATTAGAGACAGAAACAAGCAGAAAGAAATAGCAGGTGACATTTAAAAATGATGGCTTTCTGTGTCCTTTTGAACAGCCAAGGAATGGTTAGATAGGCTTGCTTTAAATCGGACACAGTTTTATTTTTAGCAGGTCTTACCACATACACACTCCAAAGCCCCTTTTTTGTTTATTTTAAGCTACTCACATATGGTTTTATTTTGTATTTTTGTCCTATAGTAAAATACGCTAGCACACCAGAGCTGGGATTTCAAATACATCGTATCGAATCTCAGCTCTGCCATCCGGCTACATGAACGACGATTGGCTGTTGTTCACAGGGTGGGATGGACCGGACCATAACTGATGAAATTACGACTTCTGCTGGCTGATTGAGTTGGGGAATAATGCTGATCACGGTGTGGCTCTCCGTGCACAAAGCTGATCCGCATATGAACTCGCCTTGAAACGTAGTGGCTATTCCTGGAACCAGACACACCATGACCCTGATATATGACTGATATAGTGTTATGAACACTACAGGCATTTTAGTTCTTTATATGCTTTCAATAGATCTTTGGTGGCTTTGTAGATGTATGTATTCACTGGTGGGTTTTTGGATTTTATTGATTTCTTGATTCTAGATTTTAAATGTGTTTCTTTTTTAAATGTACATACAGCGACATAGATTGAGAATTTGGGAATAAAGAGAGTTTTGTGTTATTTAACTAGATGGTATTGCTTTTATTCTTCATTAGTAATTAGAACTACCTACTACTGGTGACTTTATGCCCATATAAACAACAAAACTATTAAAATGTACATTAGACAGTGGTCTCTTCCAAGATCCACTGGAATAGCATCATGTTGCCTTGCAAGAAAGTAGCCAACACTCTACAATCAGCAAAAGCTCTCCTTAAAGCCCTGTTACTAAGTCTGTTACTAATCACATGGATAAAGAATTATGCACAGCAGCCTCTAGGCCCATGACGATATGAAGTTTGATTAACTGTTGACCGTATCACCCTTATCTTTTATTCATAGCGGATCTGTTGCTTGGTGGCTCCTAGACCACATTTGACCCATGTCTTATTAATATGGATACAGTCACCAGCAGTAGCAAAACAAACTGACTAAGGAAGTAGGAAGCAATGTCAAATACAAATGAAATTTTTCATGCTGTCCCAACTTTTTCTGATTTGGGTTTGTAAATTAGCAGCATTCATGCATTCACAATTGTTCTTTTTAAACTGATTGACAATTCTCTTATAAGGTTTGGTACAAAGTAGTGAGCCACAACCCATCTCCGTTGGCAAAGACTGAGCCTTTGGTGGATCGTACTTTTATACCCAGTCCTTATACATTCTTCTGTTACCAGTTCAACCGCTTGTTGTAGAAAAGTTGGTTTATACACTGATCAGCCATAACATTAAAACCACCTCCTTTATTCAACACACACTGTCCATTTTATCAGCTCCACTTACCATATAGAAGCACTTTGTTGTTCTACAATTACTGACTGTAGTCCATCTGTTTCTCTGCATGCTTTGTTACCCCCCTTTCATGCTGTTCTTCAATGGTCAGGATCCCAACAGGACCACTACAGAGCAGGTATTATTTGGGTGGTGGATCATTCTCAGCACTGCAGTGACACTGACATGGTGGTGGTGTGTTAGTGTGTGTTGTGCTGGTATGAGTGGATCAGACACAGCAGCGCTGCTGATGGAGTTTTTAAACACATCACTGTCACTGCTGGACTGAGAATAGTCCACCAACCAAAAACATCCAGCCAACAGCGCCACGTGGGCAGAATCCTGTGACCACTGATGAAGGTCTAGAAGATGACCAACTCAAACAGCAGCAATAGATGTGCGAGCGATCGTCTCTGACTTTACATCTACAAGGTGGACCAATTGGTAGGAGTGTCTAAAAGAGTGGACAGTGAGTGGATACCAGCAGTGCTGCTGTGTCTGATCCACCACCATGTCAGTGTCACTGCAGTGCTGAGAATGATCCACCACCTAAATAATACCTGCTCTGTGGGGGTCCTGACCACTGAAGAACAGGGTAGAAGCAGGTTAAAAAGGTATGTAGAGAAACAGATGGACTAGTCAGTAATTGTAGAACTACAAAGTGCTTCTATATGGTAAGTGGAGCTGATAAAATGGACAAAAAGTTTATTATATCATACAAAAGTTACATCGTAAAACCTTTAATTTTAATAAAGTATCGATCAGAATAAAAGCCCCCAGCAAAAACATTAACATTCAGCTCTGATATACCATCGACCCTCGAGTGCAGCCCAATCCCAGAATCCAATTCTCCTGTATATAAGTATTAGTAATGACTGCACTTCCCAATTTCTCATTTACTGTAAGTAGTCAACATTTCCCTCTATTCATAATCATCGATCTGGACCAGTTTGCTCCGTCCTGCATTATAATCCTGACATTTCCCCACATAGATCTGAATAGATTTCCCATGGCTTGATCCATGCTGATCCATGTCGGATTTGCTGATGAGCAATTTAGTTATTTGTTACAAATGAATGCATTCACACTGACAACATCTGTGTTTCAGTACAGATACATTATGGGTCTGTGTGAAAACCTAGTGAGCTCTTTACATAGATGCATTTGATGTCATGCTGCACGCTCCTGAGAAGAAGGCAGTCTGAATTCTTGGATACCTTAAAATCATGCCTACTGAGGCGTCTTAAGTCTAACAGATATTCTGACTGAATAATGAGGGAGCGTCTAATGCTTTCTTGGGGGTGAAGGCAATCCCAGCATTCAGTGCCACACAACTTTTCTCACAAAAAAATGACAAATATGAGTTCCTTTTAAATGTAAATAAATTCTCATCATGTTTGTCATTGACAATTTAACCGTTTTAAGTAAATGGAGGGAAATGTTAGCTGGCATTCTAGCCGGCTCCACCTGGGAATTGAACCCAGGACCTTTTTGCTGTGAGACAACTACTAGTGCTACCCACCAAGCTACCGTGCCGCCAATATTAGTTCACTTACTCACTCACTTTGTTAACCGCTTATCCAATTAGGGTCGGCGGATGGAGTGGTGATGGGGCTGAAGCCTATCCCAGCTTTTCAATGGGCCTTGCGCCCACAGTAACACCCTGGATGGGGCGCCAGGCCATTACAGGGCAGACACACACACATACACACACCCATTCACCTATAGGGCAATTCACTGTCTCCAATTAACCTGACTGCATGTTTTTTCGACTGTGGGAGGAAACCGGAGCTCCAGGAGGAAACCCACACAGACACGGGGAGAACATGCAAACTCCACACAGAAAGGACCCGGGCGGCTTCACCTGGGAATTGAACCCAGGACCTTCTTGTTGTGTGGCGACGGTGCTACCCACCAAGCCACCGTGCCACCTATATTAGTTCACTCAGTCTCTCAGTGCTGATGGGGCTGAAGCCTATCCCAGCTTTTCAATGGGCGCAAGGCACACAGTAACACCCTGGACGGGGCGCCAGTCCATCACAGGGCACACACAAATACACCCATTCACCTATAGGGCAATTCAGTGTCTCCAATTAACCTGACTATGTTTTTGGACTATGGGAGGAAACCGGAGCTCCCGGAGGAAACCCACACAGAAAGGCCCACCGAGCCTCCTATATCAGTTATTTGATTACATTTTTTTTAAACACATGTAATTAATGGGTGTGGCTGATTTCAATACATTTGACCATATAGAGGAGGTGTCAATGAATTAGATGCATTTCAATTCCTGATAACCTTATCATTTAATTTATGGCTGAGATCTATGGCTTAGACTAGCCAGTGATCGCCATGTTGGCTTTTACCAACATATCTGTTGACACAATTTTGAGAGATCTCATGTCCCGAAATACAGTCGGGGCTCTTATTCATGAACAGAAACCATCAAATCAGCAGTCAGCAGATTGTGACCTTTATCATTCACAACCACTGCTTATGAACAGAAGTGACACGGCAAATAAGTGCAGATATGTCCTGTCAGCGGTCGTTGCTCCAGATCCATTTGTGCCTGTGATTACAGTCTAGAAGACATGCCAGCTCTCCAGATGTCACCACAGCAATTTACCTTGTCAGATTTCCAACACCATTTCACACTCAGATAGTTATTGCTTTTCTGTGTTATGTATACTGGGTACGGCGTGATCGACAGGGGGTTATTTATAGTACACTGCACTGGATCTAAAAGCTAGTGTTTTCTCAGCTGAATGCATCCCTGGGAGTCAAGTGTTTGGGGTTTAAATTTATGTTATACAAACACCAATTTAAAAAAAGAAATGGGGCAGAAAAATGCATAAAAAACTTCTAAAATAGACATGTAATGTGTGACTTGCTTTGGTGATTATACACACTGCCCAGGCATAGCATTATGACCACTGACAGGTGAAGTTCACGGCACCTGTTAGTGGGTGGGATATATTAGGCAGCAAGTGAACAATTTATCCTCAAAGTTGATGTGTTAGAAGCAGGAAAAATGGGCAAGTGTGATGGCTAGATGACGCTCTTGTGGGGTGTTTCTAGTCTGCAGTGGTCAGTATCTATCAAAAGTGGTCCAAGGAAGGAACAGTGGTAAACCGGCGACAGGGTCATGGGCGCCCAAGGCTCATTGATGCACGTGGGGAGTGAAGGCTGGCCCCTGTGGTCCGATCCAACAAACGAGCTACTGTAGCCCAAATTGCTGAAGTAAGAATACACAGTGCATCGCAGTTTGTTGCGTATGGGGCTGCATAGCCGCAGACCAGTCAGGGTGCCCATGCTGACCCCTGTCCAGTAAGCAAAATCTGCTGTGACATAATCGCCATAATTGCTGCCTAAGTTTTTTTGAGTCGATGACATATTAGAATCCTCTCTACTCCAATAATGGGCATGTGAGCATCAAAACTGGACCACGGACCAATGGAAGAAGGTGGCCTGGTCTGATCAAGCACGTTTTCTTTTACATCATGTGCGTCGCTTTCCTGGGGAACACATGGCACCAGGATGCACTATGGGAAGAAGGCAAGCCGGTGGAGGCAGTGTGACGCTTTGGACAATGTTCTGCTGGGAAACCTTGGGTCCTGCCATCCATGTGGATGTTACTTTGACACGTACCACCTACCTAAGCATTGTTGCAGACCATGTACACCCTCTCATGGAAACGCTATTCCCTGATAACTGTGGACTCTTTCAGCAGGATAATGTGCCCTGCCACAAAGCAAAAATGGTTCAGGAATGGTTTGAGGGGTACAACGTTGAGTTTGAGGTGTTGACTTGGAGTCCAAATTCCCCAGATCTCAATCCAATCGAGCATCTGTGGGACGTGCTGGACAAACAAGTCCGATCCATGGAGGCCCCACCTCACAACTTAGAGGCGTTAAAGGATCTGCTGCTGACATCTTGGTGCCAAATATCACAGAACACCTTCAGGGGCCTAGTGGAGTTCATGCCTCAGCAAAAGGGTGACCAACACAATATTAGGAAGGTGGTCATAATGTTATGCCTGTTGTTTAGTTATGTATGTTATTGATTTATTTAGATGTATTTAGATTATTTGATTAAGTGTTTATGTAACGCAGCTTGTCCGTGCAGCTTGCTCAATTTTGTGTGCCCATTTAGTCCAAGGTCAAGGCTTTGTGCTGATTACTGAAGTTTCTTCACACCAAACTTGTCAAACTTGATAAAGCTTGTTTAGTGCACAGGGCCACGATTTAACATAATAAGTTAGGTCTTCATAATTTTGGCCATATAAGGTATGTTCTGCATTTAGTTGTGCAGTTTGGGGATTTGCACCAGTTTTATGTATCGAATAAAACCAGATTTAAGGCTTAATTACAGCCTGATTTTTTTATTAGTTATTTATTTAGCTTTATTTGTCCCTTTGTGATTTTAGCAGTCAGCTTAATAAAGCACAAAAAACATGAAGGATAGCAAGAACTGGATATCTGCAGTGTTAGCGTCCCGCATCGCTCTGCTCTAATGCATGTAATTGAAAAGCCCCGAACAAACGACTCCTTAATGGACTGAGCAGTTGTGCTATTTCTGTGTTTGTGTTAAAGCTGGGAGCAAATATTTTATGCATAGCCTTTACTGTGTGGAGTTCCATTATCAGAATCATGCATTTTAATGGCCTTTGTTTTTCTTCAAAGCTTATGCCTTTCTTGCTCATAGTCTTTGTCTTTTTATGAATACATTAATATTATATTTATTTTCTTTCATTTTAACCTAATTATCCATCCCAAAATCATTTATTTATTTATTTCCGCTGTCTGATTCGTCCTGGTTAGGTTCGTTGTACTGTGGGGATTGTGCCTTCCAGAAACACAAAACAAAGGCACAAACACACATTAGGACAGGGTGCCAATCCATTTGTGAAATACAGTAAAATATTCACTCACATAGGCGCTCAGGTGGTGCAGCGGTGAATTACGTTAGCGCACCAGAGCTGGGATTTCGAATGCATCGAATATTTCGAATGTCAGCTTTGCCATCCGGCTGGGCTGGGAGCCTACATGAACGATTGGCTGTTGTTCAAAGTGTGGGAAAAGCCAGACCGGGTTCCTCATAACTGGTGCAATTACGACCTCTGCTGGCTGATTGAGTTGGGGAATAATGCTGATCAGGGTGTGACTCTCTGGACACAAGGCTGATCTGCATATGAACTCGCTTCGTGCAGGTGAAAAGAGGCATTTGGTACTGATCAGGTGTTGCCCTTGAGCAAGGCCCTTAACCCTGTCTGCTCCAGGGGCGGCGTACAATGGCTGACCCTGCGCTCTGACCCCAGCTTCCAATCAAGCTGGGGTGTGCAAAGAAATAATTTAATTGTACTGTACATCTGTATATGTATATATGACAAATAAAGGCATTTTATTCTATTCTATTTTTATGGATCCTGCTTTTTGCACAGGGCCACAGTGATACTGGAATAGTCGTACTAGAAAGGTAACTGAAAATAGGCCGCTCAGGTGGCGCAGTGGTAAAAACACATGCTGGAACCAGAGCTGGGATCTCGAATATATCGTATTGAGTCTCAGCTCTGTCTGTCTGCTGGCTAGGCTGAGCGGCCACATGAACAACGATTGGCCTGTTGTTCAGATAGAGGTGGGATATTAAAAAAAAAAAAAAAAAAAAAAAAAAAAAAAAAAAAAGAAGCTGGACAGGGTCTGTCTCATGGGAAAAGAGTGCTGTCAGGGTGTGTCTCTCCATACACAGTGCTGATCTGCACTGCACTCGTCAAAGTGTAGGTGACGAGATGCATACGGCTGCTGCCCATGTGTGCCCCCACGTGTGCCCCCTTGTCAGGGTGTGTCTCTCCATACACAGTGCTGATCCGCATTGCACTCGTCAAAGTGTAGGTGACAGAATGCATACCGCTGCTGCCCACATGTGCCCCCTTGTCAGGGTGTGTCTCTCCGTACACAGTGCTGATCTGCACTGCACTCGTCAAAGTGAAGGTGACGAAATGCATACGGCTGCTGCCCACGTGTGCCCCCACGTGTGCCCCCTTGTCAGGGTGTGTCTCTCCGTACACAGTGCTGATCTGCACTGCACTCGTCAAAGTGTAGGTGACGAGATGCATACGGCTGCTGCCCACGTGTGCCCCCTTGTCAGGGTGTGTCTCTCCGTACACAGTGCTGATCTGCATTGCACTCGTCAAAGTGTAGGTGACGAGATGCATACGGCTGCTGCCCACGTGTGCCCCCTTGTCAGGGTGTGTCTCTCCGTACACAGTGCTGATCTGCACTGCACTCGTCAAAGTGTAGGTGACGAGATGCATACGGCTGCTGCCCACGTGTGCCCCCTTGTCAGGGTGTGTCTCTCCGTACACAGTGCTGATCTGCATTGCACTCGTCAAAGTGTAGGTGACAAGATGCATACGGCTGCTGCCCACGTGTGCCCCCTTGTCAGGGTGTGTCTCTCCGTACACAGTGCTGATCTGCACTGCACTCGTTAAAGTGTAGGTGACGAGATGCATACGGCTGCTGCCCACGTGTGCCCCCTGACTGTCTCTGCACCGCTTTATAAGCTTTCTCTAGATCTACAAACACACAATGTACCTCATTTTGGCCTTCCCTATACTTATGCATCAGCAATCTCAAAGCAAACATCACATCCATGGTGCACTTTGCTGGCATGAAACCATATTGCTGCTCACAAATCCTCACCTCTATTCTCAACCAAGCTTCCACATGCTGTGCCTGATCAACTTTATGCACCATTAATTGCTGCAGCTCTGCACATCACCCCTACTCGTAAAAATCAGAACCATTACTCTTCTTTACTCCACTACATAAGATTGATTTTATACAGCTTTACACCTATACATAGTGTGACAAAGCACCTGCACTCAGTAAATAGGAGGGTGTCCACATATTTATGACAATATACTGTAGTACACAGTGTTAATACATATAGCAATGGCATGTAATGGTTCCACATTTGCTCATTTACTCATGTTCTTCTATCTGTGTATGTAGGAGCATCCGATGCCTGAGAAACATCATTCACTGGAACCTGATTACAGCATTCATACTGCGCAATGCAACCTGGTTTGTAGTGCAGCTCACTATGAACCCAGAAGTCCACGAGAGCAATGTGGTGAGTGGGAGTACACACACACACACACACACACGAATATAAAACTGTGGCCACATTTGCGCCTTGCCTTGTAGTGCACTTATTTTAACTGAAAGACTGAATGATGTAGACCCAGGTGCATGTTTTAGAGTAATTGAACATCCAACAGGTCCATATATGGCATAAGCATGTTATGACTATAAAACAAAATAGCTATCCAGATCCAATTTCAATGTACAACCCCAAATCAGAAAAAGTTGGGACGGTATGGAAAATGCAAATAAATAAAGATGCAGAGTTCCTTACATTTACAGTTTGAACCTAAGATCATGTTTTGTCTGCTCAACTTCATTTCATTTATTAATAAACCTCCATTCCTGCATTTCAGGCCTGCAACACATTCCAAAAAAGTTGGAACGGGGGCAATTTAAGGCTAGTAATGAGGTGATTACAAACAGGTGATTGTAATCATGGTTTGGTACAAAAGCAGCATCCAGGAAAGGCTGAGTCTTTGATCACCAAATATGATCAAATGATCTCCAGTTTATCAATAAATGTGTGAGAAAATGATTGAAATGTTTTAAAACAATGAACCTCAAAGCAAGATTGGAAGGGATTTGCATATTTCTCCCTCTACAGTGCATAATATCATTAAACCATTCAAGAAATCTGGAAGAATTTCAGTGTGTAAAGGCCAAGGGTGCAAGTTTAAGCTGAACGCCCGTGATCTTTGATCCCTCAGACGGCACTGCATCAAGAACCACCACTCAACAATAGCTGATATAACCACATGGGTGAGGGATTACTTTGTCAAGCACTACAATACAGAGTTACATGCACAAATACCACTTAAAACTTTACTGTGCAAAAAAAGAAGCCTTATGTTAACCATGTCCAGAAGCGGCGTCGACTTCTCTGGGCTCGGAGGCATCTAGGATGGACCATCACACAGTGGAAACGTGTATTGTGGTCAGATGAATCAGCATTCCTGGTCTTCTTTTGGAAAAAATGGACACTGTGTGCTCCGGATCAAAGACGAAAAGGACCATCCAGACTGTTATCAGCAACAAGTCCAAAAGGCAGGGTCTGTCATGGTATGGGGCTGTGTCAGTGCCCTTGGCAAAGGTCGTTTACACTTCTGTGATGCAGAATTAATGCAGAAATGTACATTGAGATCTTAGAGCAACATGTGCTGCCTTCAAGACGTCATTCCAAGTACACTCTTCTCATTTGTCAGCACATTCCCATCTGCATCCTTCATCATTCTAACCTTCTGTACTGTATATCCTTACCAGCTTTGTTCCTATTGGCTTTTGGCCTATTGGCTAACTTGCTGTGCACCTTATCTCTTTGCCTTACACCCCATCTCAGAGACAGGGGCTGCACATTGCACTCTTCATGATTACCAAGAAAAGATGATCACCCTACAAACTCTACAAACTCATCCTACAAACTAAGTAAAAGCAGTAAAAGCAGTAGCAGTATAAAACACAAGCACTGCCATGCCATTGCTGGACACAGCTCACGTCACGGGTGGGTCTCTTGTGGCAGCTAAACACAGAAATGCCATTATAAAAAAGAGCAGTTCCCAGAAACAAGATCAAAACAACGCTGGCAAAAGGGGCCGGTGGGAGAAGCAGGGCAGGTTGTTGTGTCTAAATCCAAGAAGCAGAAAACAAGAGGTCCCAGCAATGACCTGGTACAGGAGGCTGATCATAAAGAGCCGATCCTTGCTGAAGTGATTCACGCTTAACTAAGCACAAAGACCTATACACTGATCAGCCATAACATTAAAACCATCACTGTCCATTTTATCAGCTCCACTTACCATGTAGAAGCATTTTGTAGTCCTACAATTACTGACTATAGTCCATCTGTTTCTCTGCATACTTTTTTAGCCGGCTTTCACCCTGTTCTTCAATGGTCAGGACCCCCACAGGATCATTCTCAGCACTGCAGTGACTCTGACATGATGCTGGTGTGTTAGTGTGTGTTGTGCTGGTATGAGTGGATCAGACACAGCAGCGCTGCTGGAGTTTTTGAATACTGTGTCCACTCACTGTCCACTCTATTAGACACTCCTACCTAGTTGGTCCACCTTGTAGATGTAAAGTCAGAGACGATCGCTCATCTATTGCTGCTGTTTGAGTCGGTCATCTTCTAGACCTTCAGCAGTGGTCACAGGACGCTGCCCACGGGGCGCTGTCGGCTGGATATAGTTGGGTGGTGGACTATTCTCAGTCCAGCAGTGACGGTGAGGTGCAGCGATGCTGTGTCTTATACACTCATACCAGCACAACACACACTAACACACCACCACCATGTCAGTGTCACTTCAGTGCTGAGAATGATCCACCACCCAAATAATACCTGCTCTGTAGTGGTCCTGTGGGGGTCCTGACCATTAAAGAACAGCATGAAAGGGGGCTAACAAAGCATGCAGAGAAACAGATGGACTACAGTCAGTAAAATCTGGTAAATATATTTAGAAATATGAAATATAACATGATAATACAGTAAAATATCTTATTTAAACATACATTTTAGAATGAATGAGATACTGTGATACTATTGCTGACCTCAGACTTAAGTAATCGTTTTTTCCTGTCTTCTGGGCCTCAGATCTGGTGCAGGCTGGTCACTGCGGCGTATAATTACTTCCATGTGACCAACTTCTTCTGGATGTTTGGTGAGGGATGCTATCTGCACACAGCCATAGTCCTGACCTACTCCACTGATAAACTCAGGAAGTGGATGTTCATCTGCATCGGCTGGTGTGAGTACAGTTTCTAAATTTCATATGAGATTTATTATTACAGAGCCTATTACAGAGCACTTAAGCTGTGTGTGGCATTAAAAACATGAGTAACATACGCCGATCAGGCATAACATTATGACCACCTTCCTAATATTGTGTTGGTCCCCCTTTTGCTGCCAAAACAGCCCTGACCCATAAAGGCATGAACTCCACTAGACCCCTGAAGGTGTGCTGTGGTATCTGGCACCAAGATGTCAGCAGCAGATCCTTTAACTCCTCTAAGTTGTGATGTGGGGCCTCCATGGATCGGACTCGTTTGTCCAGCACATCTCACAGATGTTCGATTGGATTGAGACCTGTGAAATTTGGAGGCCAAGTCAACACCTCAAACTCGTTGTGCTCCTCAAACCATTCCTGACCACTGCAGACCAGGAACACCCGACCAGAGCTGCAGTTTTGGAGATGCTCTGACCCAGTCGTCTAGCCATCACAATTTGGCCCTTGTCAAACTTGCTCAAATCCTTACGCTTGCCCATTGTGTGATTAAGGCACTGGCTTGAGTGGTCGAGGAATACAGAAAGCCTAGCAGGTTCCTACAAATGACATTCTCACCCTCAAAAGAGCTCACCATTGTTCAAATGGGCATCCGACCTGTCAGTAGCAGACCTGAGGTTCGAACACACGAGCCCAAGATGTCTAGATACAATTAATATTCATCCTTTGTTGCTGGCCGTCCCCTTTCTTTTTTACCTTTACCTTTAACTTTTGTAAGACTGCTTTAGCTTATCAAGCCCACCTTCTTGGAAACCTAAGTGCAAGTCTCAGACGTTACATGGGCTTTGCATAATCATCAGTGTTGTTGCAACAGCATCTGCTATTGTCTGATTAAGGCACTGGCTTGAGTGGTAGAGGAATACAGTAAGCTTAGCAGGTTCCTCCAAATGTTACAGTGTTAAATTAAAGACATAAGTTCACTCTGAGTTTTTAATATATATATATACAGTATATATACAGTGTATCACAAAAGTGAGTACACCCCTCACATTTCTGCAGATATTTAAGTATATCTTTTCATGGGACAACACTGACAAAATGACACTTTGACACAATGAAAAGTAGTCTGTGTGCAGCTTATATAACAGTGTAAATTTATTCTTCCCTCAAAATAACTCAATATACAGCCATTAATGTCTAAACCACCGGCAACAAAAGTGAGTACACCCCTAAGAGACTACACCCCTAAATGTCCAAATTGAGCACTGCTTGTCATTTTCCCTCCAAAATGTCATGTGATTTGTTAGTGTTACTAGGTCTCAGGTGTGCATAGGGAGCAGGTGTGTTCAATTTAGTAGTACAGCTCTCACACTCTCTCATACTGGTCACTGAAAGTTCCAACTTGGCACCTCATGGCAAAGAACTCTCTGAGGATCTTAAAAGACGAATTGTTGCGCTACATGAAGATGGCCAAGGCTACAAGAAGATTGCCAACACCCTGAAACTGAGCTGCAGCACAGTGGCCAAGATCATCCAGCGTTTTAAAAGAGCAGGGTCCACTCAGAACAGACCTCGCGTTGGTCGTCCAAAGAAGCTGAGTGCACGTGCTCAGCGTCACATCCAACTGCTGTCTTTGAAAGATAGGCGCAGGAGTGCTGTCAGCATTGCTGCAGAGATTGAAAAGGTGGGGGGTCAGCCTGTCAGTGCTCAGACCATACGCCGCACACTACATCAAATTGGTCTGCATGGCTGTCACCCCAGAAGGAAGCCTCTTCTGAAGTCTCTACACAAGAAAGCCCGCAAACAGTTTGCTGAAGACATGTCAACAAAGGACATGGATTACTGGAACCATGTCCTATGGTCTGATGAGACCAAGATTAATTTGTTTGGTTCAGATGGTCTCAAGCATGTGTGGCGGCAATCAGGTGAGGAGTACAAAGATAAGTGTGTCATGCCTACAGTCAAGCATGGTGGTGGGAATGCCATGGTCTGGGGCTGCATGGGTGCAGCAGGTGTTGGGGAGTTACATTTCATTGAGGGACACATGAACTCCAATATGTACTGTGAAATACTGAAGCAGAGCATGATCCCCTCCCTCCGGAAACTGGGTCGCAGGGCAGTGTTCCAGCATGATAATGACCCCAAACACACCTCTAAGACGACCACTGCTTTATTGAAGAGGCTGAGGGTAAAGGTGATGGACTGGCCAAGCATGTCTCCAGACCTAAACCCAATAGAACATCTTTGGGGCATCCTCAAGCGGAAGGTGGAGGAGTGCAAAGTCTCAAATATCCGCCAGCTCCGTGATGTCGTCATGGAGGAGTGGAAAAGCATTCCAGTGGCAACCTGTGAAGCTCTGGTAAACTCCATGCCCAGGAGAGTTAAGGCAGTTCTGGGAAATAATGGTGGCCACACAAAATATTGACACTTCAGGAACTTTCACTAAGGGGTGTACTCACTTTTGTTGCCGGTGGTTTAGACATTAATGGCTGTATATTGAGTTATTTTGAGGGAAGAATAAATTTACACTGTTATATAAGCTGCACACAGACTACTTTTCATTGTGTCAAAGTGTCATTTTGTCAGTGTTGTCCCATGAAAAGATATACTTAAATATCTGCAGAAATGTGAGGGGTGTACTCACTTTTGTGATACACTGTATATATAAAATATAGTGAGCTAATGCATTAGACTTCTTTGCTACCTGAGTAGCCTGAATGTTTAATTTTATTGAACAACGTGCAAAAGAAAGGTACTACCAAGCTAATCATGATAATCTTATTACAGTTATTACAGCTATTGTATTATTGATTTTTGAAAGGTTGCCGTGACAATGGATGGCGTTTTTTTTTTTTTTCAGGTATTCCGTTTCCCATTATCGTCGCATGGGCCATTGGTAAGCTCTACTACGACAATGAAAAGTAAGTACCTCCCATGATTAATGTTTTCTAGCCCGTTATGATGATAATAAAAATACAAAGCAGGGATTTGTAAGTCCAGTTAATCTGTATATAATTGGAAACCTTAATATAACACAACTGGGACTTTTAACAATTTTATTGTTAATTTAATGACAGTGATTCAGTTTTGTGCTCAGTGAATGCAATCACGACCTCTGCTAGCTGATTGATAGTGCCTGCACAGAGTCGAGGGATAACGTATTGATCAGGGTGTGGCTCTCCGTACACAAAACTGATCCGCATATGAAAATGTGTCGGAGGGGGCGTGGGTTAGTTTCGTATATATACACCGATCAGCAATAACATTAAAACCACCTCCTTGTTTCTACACTTACTGTCTATGTTATCAGCTCCACTTACCAAATAGGAGCACTTTGCAGTTCTACAATTACTGACTGTAGTACATCTGTTTCTCTGCATGCTTTGTTAGCCCCTGATAAAATGGACAGTAAGTGTAGAAACAAGGAGGTGGTTTTAATGTTATGGCTGATCAGTGTACTGTATATTTCCATGTCAGTATAGATTTACAAATCAGTGCTTTCTTTTATAGCATTTCACACCCTGTCACAACGTTTTATAGATTGAGGTCCGTACATTAGACAGACATTTTCCTGTGGGATATATTTATCTTAACCAGCTTTCTACCAAACCTTTTTATCTTTTCCACGTCCCATGCATAATAATCGATTCCATTTGTCATGTTTGTCATCACTCACTTAAACATCTCCACATTTGTCTAAAATGCTGTCATCTTTTCACACGATCGTCATCTCGTATTTGCATGGAAATGATGTGAGAATTGAGGATCTGAAGCCACGGCAGACTGCTGGCTTTCATTTATCTCTTCAAACAGACTGACACGGTCCACACTAAAGTGGATGGAGATTAAATTCCCACACAAAAGTCATCGGCTAAAGTCTATCAGCGCTTAAAGACGCTGTCTAATTCAGTGCGACAGTCAACATACATGGCTCCTTGGAGTCTCAGTTTTTTGAATTTTTGCTGGAGACTTAAAACAACACTCACAGATGCCAGATCTGCGCATGAATGAGCCTGTTAGAATATGAATATGATCTAGGGTTGTAAACTGCATAAACAACCACCATATTTTGGCGGTATTTCTTTTGACTTGTGTCCCCTTACCCTAACCTATTACCCAGTCCTTAAACCTGATACCTAATGCCTAGTTCACACTACACGATTTTTGCCCTGGTTGTCGCTCGCCGACTGGTCGCCGCTAGGTGTGCCGGCTCTCGATTGCAACGTGTGAACCGTTCAACAGCTCGATCCGAGTGGCTCGCTGAACGCTCGGCGACTGAAGAAAAATATCTAGCATGTTAAATATCTGGATCAGCCGCTCAGGTGGCGCAGTGGTAAAAACACGCTGTTCACCAGAGCTGAGATCTCAAATACATCGTATCGAATCTCGGCTCTGCCTGCCGGCTGAGTGGCCACACGAACAACGATCGGCCTGTTGTTCACACAGGGGCGGGATTAAGCCGGATAGGGACTCTCTCTCAGACTAGTGCGATTCCGACCTCTGCTGGCTGGTTGGTGGAGCCTGCACGGAGATGGGAACGGAGTGTGGTAGAGGGTGTGGCTTTCCGTACACAGAGCTGTACTGCACTGCACTCGTCAAGTGTAGGTGATGAGATGTTCGATTGCTGTGCACGTGTCGGAGGGGGCGTGGAGCAGCCTCGTCCTCCCTGATTAGTAGCAGGGACCAGAATTAGTGAGAGGATGATTGATGGGCAGACATTGGATGCGCCGGGCGTGGAGTGTAAAACCGCGAGACGGGCATAATACAGTTTCTATCAAAATATATCAGCATACACACAAGCTTTACAGTATTTGTGACCTTATCGTCCACACCAAACCATAACACCAACAACGCATTGCAAAAAAAAATTTATTAACCTCCAACTCACTACAGAACAAACAATCCCTGCTGGTCATGTTGCCAAATCCACTCAGATTCATTTATATTTCCTCTTTCCTCAGATCGCTCGATTATTGTTGACGTGCATTTTTGGACACGGTATCATTAACCCCCTCGTCACTTCTTGTGTGTGTTTTCGTGACACAACGTAGTTTGGGAGACCAGACCGACTCATCCTGGTGATAGATGTAGGGTGTAGTGTGAAACCCCCTATCGCCGAACAGTCGTGTAGTGTGAAATACACAGCGACTTAAAAGATTCCCAAGTGCAAGAGATCTGGTCGTGTAGTGTGAACTGTACAGCGATCCGCCACCTCCGAAAGTCGTGTAGTGGGAACTTGGCATAAAGTGACATTCATAGGCCAGTTGTAGCCTAGAGGTTAAGGTACAGGACTTGTAATCAAAAGGTTGCTGATTCAATCCCCACCGCTGCGAGCACACATGGATTTGCATATACGGCTAATTGAATAGAGATTTATTTAATTTTATTATTATTATTATTATTGAAGAATTAAATTTTCTTTCATTTGGTTGTAATGACAGGTGCTGGTTTGGGAAGCGAGCTGGTGTTTATACTGACTACATCTACCAGGGGCCGATGATCCTCGTTCTTCTGGTGAGATGGAGTCCGCTTCTGCTTCTAATATACTTAGATTTCCAGATGCATTAAAAAAGTTATTAATATATTAATTAACAAAATATGAACGTTTCAGTAGCAGTTTTACATAATGCAAGTCTAGCCTTTTAAATAGCACCTACAAAATATATATACCGACCAGGCATAACATTATGACAGGTAAAGTGAATAACACTGATTATCCCCTGTTAGTGGGTGGGCTATATTATTAGGCAGCAAGCGAACATTTTATCCTCAAAGTTGATGTGTTAGAAGCAGGAAAAATGGGCAAGCATAAAGATTTGAGTGAGTTTGACAAGGGTTCTCGGTCTGCAGTGGTCAGTATCTATCAAAAGTGGTCCAAGGAAGGAACAGTGGTAAACCAGCGACAGGGTCATGGGCGGCCAAGGCTCATTGATGCACGTGGGGAGCGAAGGCTGGCCCGTGTGGTCCGATCCAACAGACGAGCTACTGTAGCTCAAATTGCTGAAGAAGTGAATGCTGGTTCTGATAGAAAGGTGTCAGAATACACAGCGCATTGCATTTTGTTGTGTATGGGGCTGCGTAGCCGAAGACCAGTCAGTTAGGAGAGTGGTCATAATGGTATGCCTGATCGATGTGTGTGTATATACAGTGTATCACAAAAGTGAGTACACCCCTCACATTTCTGCAGATATTTAAGTATATCTTTTCATGGGACAACACTGACAAAATGACACTTTGGCACAATGAAAAGTAGTCTGTGTGCAGCTTATATAACAGTGTATATTTATTCTTCCCTCAAAATAACTCAATATACAGCCATTAATGTCTAAACCACCGGCAACAAAAGTGAGTACACCCCTAAGAGACTACACCCCTAAATGTCCAAATTGAGCACTGCTTGTCATTTTCCCTCCAAAATGTCATGTGATTTGTTAGTGTTACTAGGTCTCAGGTGTGCATAGGGAGCAGGTGTGTTCAATTTAGTAGTACAGCTCTCACACTCTCTCATACTGGTCACTGAAAGTTCCAACATGGCACCTCATGGCAAAGAACTCTCTGAGGATCTTAAAAGACGAATTGTTGCGCTACATGAAGATGGCCAAGGCTACAAGAAGATTGCCAACACCCTGAAACTGAGCTGCAGCACAGTGGCCAAGATCATCCAGCGTTTTAAAAGAGCAGGGTCCACTCAGAACAGACCTCGCGTCGGTCGTCCAAAGAAGCTGAGTGCACGTGCTCAGCGTCACATCCAACTGCTGTCTTTGAAAGATAGGCGCAGGAGTGCTGTCAGCATTGCTGCAGAGATTGAAAAGGTGGGGGGTCAGCCTGTCAGTGCTCAGACCATACGCCGCACACTACATCAAATTGGTCTGCATGGCTGTCACCCCAGAAGGAAGCCTCTTCTGAAGTCTCTACACAAGAAAGCCCGCAAACAGTTTGCTGAAGACATGTCAACAAAGGACATGGATTACTGGAACCATGTCCTATGGTCTGATGAGACCAAGATTAATTTGTTTGGTTCAGATGGTCTCAAGCATGTGTGGCGGCAGTCGGGTGAGGAGTACAAAGATAAGTGTGTCATGCCTACAGTCAAGCATGGTGGTGGGAATGCCATGGTCTGGGGCTGCATGAGTGCAGCAGGTGTTGGGGAGTTACATTTCATTGAGGGACACATGAACTCCAATATGTACTGTGAAATACTGAAGCAGAGCATGATCCCCTCCCTCCGGAAACTGGGTCGCAGGGCAGTGTTCCAGCATGATAATGACCCCAAACACACCTCTAAGACGACCACTGCTTTATTGAAGAGGCTGAGGGTAAAGGTGATGGACTGGCCAAGCATGTCTCCAGACCTAAACCCAGTAGAACATCTTTGGGGCATCCTCAAGCGGAAGGTGGAGGAGCGCAAAGTCTCGAATATCCGCCAGCTCCGTGATGTCGTCATGGAGGAGTGGAAAAGCATTCCAGTGGCAACCTGTGAAGCTCTGGTAAACTCCATGCCCAGGAGAGTTAAGGCAGTTCTGGGAAATAATGGTGGCCACACAAAATATTGACAATTCAGGAACTTTCACTAAGGGGTGTACTCACTTTTGTTGCCGGTGGTTTAGACATTAATGGCTGTATATTGAGTTATTTTGAGGGAAGAATAAATTTACACTGTTATATAAGCTGCACACAGACTACTTTTCATTGTGCCAAAGTGTCATTTTGTCAGTGTTGTCCCATGAAAAGATATACTTAAATATCTGCAGAAATGTGAGGGGTGTACTCACTTTTGTGATACACTGTATATATATATATATATATATATATATATATATATAAAGCCACATCCTCTTTAATGTGGATGTCATATCAAATTAATCGTCTTTTTTTTTTGGATTATGACTATTACCCACTACACTCAGGAAGCAATAAATAATGCATAAATATATAAAAAATTAAATACACATGATAACTCACAGTTGTTTTCTTTTAAACCAGTTACATTAAATCTGCTTTCAATCTGGAGATTTATGCTGATTTGTCCTCCAGCTACTGTATTTAACTGTGTTGTTATTTTTCTCTCCATAGATCAACTTTATTTTCCTTTTCAACATAGTAAGGATCCTGATGACAAAATTAAGGGCGTCTACCACGTCAGAAACTATCCAGTACAGGTATAATAATTACTATTACTGTACTATTAATACAGGTAATAAAATACACAGTTGAGTCACATTATTATGACCACCAGCTAATATCCAGAGTAACCGCCGTGTGCAGAACGGACAGCAGCTAGACGGACTGGGAGTGACTCAATAAGATCCTGGTAGGTTGCCACAGGTATGTGGAGCCAGGCTAACTGCAGTGCATCCCACAACTTCTGGAGGGGGTGTAGGGGAGGATCCATAGAGCGAACACGACGATCGAGGTGGTCCAACAGATGCTCAATTGAGTTCAAGTCTGGGGAATTAGGGGGCCAGAGTAGTACTTGGAAGTCTTGGTCATGCTCTTCTAACCAGTGTCGGAGATTTCTAGCCATGTGACATGTCACATTGTCTTGCTGGAAGATCCCATCCACCCCAGGGAAGACAATCCGCATGAATGGGTGTACATGATCTGCAAGGATGGATTCATACCCAAATCGGTTGAGAGTGGCCCAGAGAATGCCACGAAAACATTCCCCAGCTTGTGTTGTTCTAGCAGTGGGTGCAGGGTGTTTGTTCTCTGATGTTTCTCACCTGACACGCCAGCGTCAATCCGTTTGATAAAGCAGAAAATGTGACTCATTGGAGAAGGCAAGCTTTTGCCAATCATCAGAGGTCCAATTCTAGTACTGCCATGAAAATTGAAGCCTTTTCTGCCAGTGCAACTATGTAATCAGAGGTGCAGTGACCACCTCTCTGGAGCCCCGGATGCAGTAGGGTTTGCTGAACCTAAAAACAGGCCAAAGTTGGTTTAGCTGTTCTAAATTGACTTTAGGTTTAAATTAGTAGGCTGTCACTGTGGTACAGTGGGTAGCATCGTCAAGCAAGTATGGCCTGGGTTTGTTTCCCTGGCCGGGCGGAGTTTGCATGTATTCCCTGTGTCCCTGTGGGTTTTCTTGCTCCTGTTTTGTCCAAAGACATGTAGTCAGAGCAAGTAGAGCTACCAAAATTGCCCTAAGAGTGTGTGTGTGTGTGTGTGTGTGTGTATGCCCTGTGGTAGACTGGCAATTTATTTTCTGTGATGAGTAAGTGCAGCAGCATGTGTCCTGGGGACCTGCTTTTGATTCTCACTTCTGGTCACCATGTGAGGAATTTTGCATCTTAAACACGTGTTTTTTCTGTGGGTACTCCAGTTTCTCCTCACTTTCTAAAAATAGATCAAAGATGGTCCTGTTTTTCGCACAGTGTATCAGACCTACCATGACCCTGACTAGAATATAGCAATGGTAAAACAGAACATGAATAAATTAATGAATAATTAAATGATTAAAAGTAAGTGCGTGAACAATTGAATGTGTAATAGCCTGTAATTGACTAGCACCCTTTCTGGAGTGCCTTATGTCCCGTGTTTTTGGGCGTCCCTGAAAAAAACAGGACCATGATCAGTCCATAGCAAGTAGTATAAAGTAATAAATAAAGGACGCTTTAAATATTACTTCGTCTTTTTGTTTTTTTATTGCTTATTCGGTTCGCTGTCAGGTCCACAAAATACATAGCAAGAAGGTCCTGGGTTCAAATCCCAGGTGGACCAGTCTGGGTTTTGTGTGGAGTTCTGTTTGCATTCTCCCAGTGTCAGTGTGGGTTTCCTCCGGGAGGTCCGGTTTCCTCCCACAGTCCAAAGACATGCAATCAGGTTAATTGGAGACACCTAATTACTCTTTTGTGTTTGTGTGTTTGTCTGCTCTGCTATGGACTGGCGACCTGTTTAGGGTGCTTCTGTGTGCCTTGCGCCCATTGAGAGCTGGGACAGGCTTCAGTACACCCCATGACCTTGACTTAACCTGCCATCAATTAAAGTGACTCTGATGAACCCCATGTAAAGTTTCTTTTACTCTGTTCTTCAATGGTCAGGACCCCCACAGGACCACCACAGAGCAGGTATTATTTAGGTGGTGGATCATTCTCAGCACTGCAGTGACACTGACATGGTGGTGGTGTGTTAGTGTGTGTTGTGCTGGTATGAGTGGATCAGACACAGCAGCACTGCTGGAGTTTTTAAATACCGTGTCCATTCACTGTCCACTCTATTAGACACTCCTACCTAGTCGGTCCACCTTGTAGATGTAAAGTCAGAGACGATCGCTCATCTATTGCTGCTGTTTGAGTTCATCAGTGGTCACAGGACGCTGCCCACGGGGTGCTGTCGGCTGGATATATTTGTTTTGTTGGTGGACTATTCTCGGTCCAGCAGTGACAGTGAGGTGTTTAAAACTCCAGCAGCGCTGCTGTGTCTGATCCACTCATACCAGCACAACACACACTAACACACCACCATGCAGTGCTGAGAATGACCCACCACCTAAATAATACCTACTCTGTAGTGGTCCTGTGGGGGTCCTGACCACTGAAGAACAGCATGAAAGGGGGCTAACAAAGCATGCAGAGAAACAGATGGACTACAGTCAGTAATTGTAGAACTACAAAGTGCTTCTATATGGTAAGTGGAGCTGATAAAATGGAGGAGGTGGTTTTAATGTCATGCCTGATCAGTGTGTATATACAGTGCCTTGCAAAAGTATTCAGCCCCCTTGAACTTTTCAACCTTTTGCCACATTTCAGGCTTTAAACATAAAGATATGAAATTGTAATTTTTTGTGAAGAATCAATAACAAGTGCGACACAATTGTGAAGTGGAACGAAATTTATTGGATATTTTAAAATTTTTTTAGAAATAAAAACCTGAAAAGTGGGGCGTGCAATATTATTCAGCCCCTTTACTTTCAGTGCAGCAAACTCACTCCAGAAGTTCAGTGAGGATCTCTGAATGATCCAATGTTGACCTAAATGACTGATGGTGATAAATAGAATCCACCTGTGTGTAATCAAGTCTCTGTATAAATGCACCTGCTCTGTGACGGTCTCAGAGTTCTGTTTAAAGCGCAGAGAGCATCATGAAGACCAAGGAACACACCAGGCAGGTCCGAGATACTGTTGTGGAGAAGTTTAAAGCCGGATTTGGATACAAAAAGATTTCCCAAGCTTTAAACATCTCAAGGAGCACTGTGCAAGCGATCATATTGAAATGAAGGGAGTATCAGACCACTGCAAATCTACCAAGACCCGGCCGTCCCTCTAAACTTTCAGCTCAAACAAGGAGAAGACTGATCAGAGATGCAGCCAAGAGGCCCATGATCACTCTGAATGAACTGCAGAGATCTACAGCTGAGGTGGGAGAATCTGTCCATAGGACACAATCAGTCGTACACTGCACAAATCTGGCCTTTATGGAAGAGTGGCAAGAAGAAAGCCATTTCTCAAAGATATCTATAAAAAAGTCACCTGGGAGACACACCAAGCATGTGGAAGAAGGTGCTCTGGTCAGATGAAACCAAAATCGAACTTTTTGGCCACAATGCAAAACGTTATGTTTGGCGTAAAAGCAACACAGCTCATCACCCTGAACACACCATCCCCACTGTCAAACATGGTGGTGGCAGCATCATGGTTTGGGCCTGCTTTTCTTCAGCAGGGACAGGGAAGATGGTTAAAATTGATGGGAAGATGGATGGAGCCAAATACAGGACCATTCTGGAAGAAAACCTGTTGCAGTCTGCAAAAGACCTGAGACTGGGACGGAGATTTATCTTCCAACAAGACAATGATCCAAAACATAAAGCAAAATCTACAATGGAATGGTTCACAAATAAACTTATCCAGGTGTTAAAATGGCCAAGTCAAAGTCCAGACCTGAATCCCATCGAGAATCTGTGGAAAGAGCTGATAACTGCTGTTCACAAACGCTCTCCATCCAACCTCACTGAGCTCGAGCTGTTTTGCAAGGAAGAATGGGCAAAAATTTCAGTATCTCGATGTGCAAAACTAATAGAGACATACCCCAAGCGACTTGCAGCTGTAATCGCAGCAAAAGGTGGCGCTACAAAGTATTAACGCAAGGGGGCTGAATAATATTGCACGCCCCACTTTTCAGGTTTTATTTCTAAAAAAAGTTTAAAATATCCAATAAATTTCGTTCCACTTCACGATTGTGTCCCACTTGTTGTTGATTCTTCACAAAAAATTACAATTTCATATCTTTATGTTTAAAGCCTGAAATGTGGCAAAAGGTTGAAAAGTTCAAGGGGGCTGAATACTTTTGCAAGGCACTGTATACACTATAATACAGCTGTTTTTAAATGTGACCCTCTTGTTGTGAGAATATTAAGACGTTTACAGTCACTGGTAATTAAAAAAATCCAGGCTAAAGGGTTCCATCATCATCAGGAATATTGCCCCACAATCATTATAAATGACAGTCCTTCATAACAAATGATTCAGTTACCAGTCGGCAAAATGAATCAGATCAGCGCTTGCAAATAAAGATTATAAAGATTAATGCCACATTCTCCACCGAAGACGAATGTCACACTGGCTGATGAACACAGTGACACCAAGATAAATTTGGTTAAAACCTTATAGATTCTTCTGCCGCAGGCCAATGTGGGCTATGAGCCTGTCAGAAACATAAATCATAACTGCCGGGTATTGTGTGATTCATAATACTTACAGTCTGACTGACAGCACTCGTAGTGGTGGATAACCTTCCATTATAGAAACCCAATTCTAAAAAAGTTGGGACAGTTGGAAACGTGAATGGTGTGCAAATTATTTAAATTGCACCCAATTAAAAACAAAGATTATTTTTTATCTAATTAACCTAATAAGTGTTGGTATATTTAGACTCATTTGAAATTTCATAGCTGCAACTTGGTTACCAAGAGAGTTCAAGAGAGGCTTAATTGTCATTTCAGCTATATACACTACGCTCGTCTGCCTTCACACGCATATGAACTTGAGTGACGTCCCATTCTTAATCCATAGGGTTTAATATGATGTTGGCCCACCCTTCGCAGCTATAACAGCTTCAGCTCTTCTGGGAAGGCTTTCCACAAGGTTTAGGAGTGAAATTTTTGACCATTCTTCCAGAATCACATTTGTCAGGTCAGACACTGATGTTACACGAGAAGGCCTGGCTCACAGTCTCCGCTCTAATTCATCCCAAAGGTGTTCTATCGGGTCGATGTCAGGACTCTGTGCAGGCCAGTCAAGTTCTCATCCAGGACTAATCTGAAGGCCACATGAAGTTTGGAGGTCTGTAGCGATTGACTGATTGTCTGTGAGTTGGCGACCTCTGCGCCCTATGCGCCTCAGCATCCGCTGACCCCGCTCTGTCATTTTACGTGGCCTAACTCTTGTGGGGTGTTCCCGGTGTGCAGTGGTACAGGCAAACCGGTGACAGGGTCATGGGCAGCCAAGGCTCATTGATGCACGTGGGGAGCGAAGGCTGTCCCGCGTGGTCCGATCCGATAGACGAGCTACTGTAGGATCAACACAATATTAGGAAGGTGGTCATAATGTTATGTCTGATCGGTGTATAGCAACGCTTTGCTCCACGAACAACTTCATTTATTCCTACAATGCTGTTCTAAAGTACTAAATGGTTTGGTGGTTTGGTTTTGAAGCATTCATCTTCCATAAGAAGGAACATGGTTTAATTTTAAGGTGTAAAAGATTCAGATGGTATTTAGATCCAATTACTTTTTGCATGCACTTTAATTTTACATTTTGTTGTGGACTTATTTAAAAATAATATAATTGGCAGTGTAAACCATCTGTGTTAACCATCTGTCTACACTTAATCTTCATAATGATGAAGGAAAACATGTTTTTCAAATTTAAAAGAAATCAAAAACGCAAAAGTATTCAGACCCTTTATTATTTAATGTATTTATTTTATTAGAATTTTAACATCATGTTTTACACACTTTGGTTACATTCATGATGGGAAAAATTTTAATAAGTTCAAGTTTAATGTCAAACAGTCATGGACAATTTTGTATCTCCAATTCACCTCACTTGCATGCAGACATGCAAACTCCAAACAGAAAGGACCCGCACCGTTCCACCTGAGAATCGAACCCAGGACCCTCTTGCTGTAAGGCATCAGTGCTACTTACCGAGCCATTATGCCCCCCAAATATGCTGCAAATACAACAAAAAGTCTTCCTCAATATGTCTCTACAAGCTTTGCATGGCTGAATTTAGGCAGTTTACCCCATTCTTTATACCAGATCTCTCTCTCTCTCTCTCTCTCTCTCTCTCTCTCTCTCTCTCTCTCTCTCTCTCTCTTTATATATGTATATGTATATATCTATATACAGTGTATCACAAAAGTGAGTACACCCCTCACATTTCTGCAAATATTTCATTATATCTTTTCATGGGACAACACTATAGACATGAAACTTGGATATAACTTAGAGTAGTCAGTGTACAACTTGTATAGCAGTGTAGATTTACTGTCTTCTGAAAATAACTCAACACACAGCCATTAATGTCTAAATGGCTGGCAACATAAGTGAGTACACCCCACAGTGAACATGTCCAAATTGTGCCCAAAGTGTCAATATTTTGTGTGACCACCATTATTATCCAGCACTGCCTTAACCCTCCTGGGCATGGAATTCACCAGAGCTGCACAGGTTGCTACTGTAATCCTCTTCCACTCCTCCATGATGACATCACGGAGCTGGTGGATGTTAGACACCTTGAACTCCTCCACCTTCCACTTGAGGATGCGCCACAGGTGCTCAATTGGGTTTAGTCCATCACCTTTACCTTCAGCTTCCTCAGCAAGGCAGTTGTCATCTTGGAGGTTGTGTTTGGGGTCGTTATCCTGTTGGAAAACTGCCACGAGGCCCAGTTTTCGAAGGGAGGGGATCATGCTCTGTTTCAGAATGTCACAGTACATGTTGGAATTTATGTTTCCCTCAATGAACTGCAGCTCCCCAGTGCCAGCAACACTCATGCAGCCCAAGACCATTATGCTACCACCACCATGCTTGACTGTAGGCAAGATACAGTTGTCTTGGTACTTCTCACCAGGGCGCCGCCACACATGCTGGACACCATCTGAGCCTAACAAGTTTATCTTGGTCTCGTCAGACCACAGGGATTCCAGTAATCCATGTTCTTGGACTGCTTGTCTTCAGCAAACTGTTTGCAGGCTTTCTTGTGCGTCAGCTTTCTTCTGGGATGACGACCATGCAGACCGAGTTGATGCAGTGTGCGGCGTATGGTCTGAGCACTGACAGGCTGACCTCCCACGTCTTCAACCTCTGCAGCAATGCTGGCAGCACTCATGTGTCTATTTTTTAAAGCCAACCTCTGGATATGACGCCGAACACGTGGACTCAACTTCTTTGGTCGACCCTGGCGAAGCCTGTTCCGAGTGGAACCTGTCCTGGAAAACCGCTGTATGACCTTGGCCACCATGCTGTAGCTCAGTTTCAGGGTGTTAGCAATCTTCTTATAGCCCAGGCCATCTTTGTGGAGAGCAACAATTCTATTTCTCACATCCTCAGAGAGTTCTTTGCCATGAGGTGCCATGTTGAATATCCAGTGGCCAGTATGAGAGAATTGTACCCAAAACACCAAATTTAACAGCCCTGCTCCCCATTTACACCTGGGATCTTGACACATGACACCAGGGAGGGACAATGACACATTTGGGCACAATTTGGACATGTTCACTGTGGGGTGTACTCACTTATGTTGCCAGCTATTTAGACATTAATGGCTGTGTGTTGAGTTATTTTCAGAAGACAGTAAATCTACACTGCTATACAAGCTGTACACTGACTACTCTAAGTTATATCCAAGTTTCATGTCTATAGTGTTGTCCCATGAAAAGATATAATGAAATATTTGCAGAAATGTGAGGGGTGTACTCACTTTTGTGATACACTGTGTATCACGAAAGTGAGTACACCCCTCACATTTCTGCAAATATTTCATTATATCTTTTCATGGGACAACACTATAGACATGAAACTTGGATATAACTAAGAGTAGTCAGTGTACAACTTGTATAGCAGTGTAGATTTACTGTCTTCTGAAAATAACTCAACACACAGCCATTAATGTCTAAATAGCTGGCAACATAAGTGAGTACACCCCACAGTGAACATGTCCAAATTGTGCCTAAAGTGTCAATATTTTGTGTGACCACCATTATTATCACTGCCTTAACCCTCCTGGGCATGGAATTCACCAGAGCTGCACAGGTTGCTACTGGAATCCTCTTCCACTCCTCCGTGATGACATCACGGAGCTGGTGGATGTTAGACACCTTAAACTCCTCCACCTTCCACTTGAGGATGCGCCACAGGTGCTCAATTGGGTTTAGTCCATCACCTTTACCTTCAGCTTCCTCAGCAAGGCAGTTGTCATCTTGGAGGTTGTGTTTGGGGTCGTTATCCTGTTGGAAAACTGCCATGAGGCCCAGTTTTCGAAGGGAGGGGATCATGCTCTGTTTCAGAATGTCACAGTACATGTTGGAATTCATGTTTCCCTCAATGAACTGCAGCTCCCCAGTGCCAGCAACACTCATGCAGCCCAAGACCATGATGCTACCACCACCATGCTTGACTGTAGGCAAGATACAGTTGTCTTGGTACTTCTCACCAGGGCGCCGCCACACATGCTGGACACCATCTGAGCCAAACAAGTTTATCTTGGTCTCGTCAGACCACAGGGCATTCCAGTAATCCATGTTCTTGGACTGCTTGTCTTCAGCAAACTGTTTGCGGGCTTTCTTGTGCGTCAGCTTCCTTCTGGGATGACGACCATGCAGACCGAGTTGATGCAGTATGCGGTGTATGGTCTGAGCACTGACAGGCTGACCTCCCACGTCTTCAACCTCTGCAGCAATGCTGGCAGCACTCATGTGTCTATTTTTTAAAGCCAACCTCTGGATATGACGCCGAACACGTGGACTCAACTTCTTTGGTCGACCCTGGCGAAGCCTGTTCCGAGTGGAACCTGTCCTGGAAAACCGCTGTATGACCTTGGCCACCATGCTGTAGCTCAGTTTCAGGGTGTTAGCAATCTTCTTATAGCCCAGGCCATCTTTGTGGAGAGCAACAATTCTATTTCTCACATCCTCAGAGAGTTCTTTGCCATGAGGTGCCATGTTGAATATCCAGTGGCCAGTATGAGAGAATTGTACCCAAAACACCAAATTTAACAGCCCTGCTCCCCATTTACACCTGGGACCTTGACACATGACACCAGGGAGGGACAACGACACATTTGGGCACAATTTGGACATGTTCACTGTGGGGTGTACTCACTTATGTTGCCAGCTATTTAGACATTAATGGCTGTGTGTTGAGTTATTTTCAGAAGACAGTAAATCTACACTGCTATACAAGCTGTACACTGACTACTCTAAGTTATATCCAAGTTTCATGTCTATAGTGTTGTCCCATGAAAAGATATAATGAAATATTTGCAGAAATGTGAGGGGTGTACTCACTTTCGTGATACACTGTATATATACAGTGTATCACAAAAGTGAGTACACCCCTCACATTTCTGCAGATATTTAAGTATATCTTTTCATGGGACAACACTGACAAAATGACACTTTGACACAATGAAAAGTAGTCTGTGTGCAGCTTATATAACAGTGTCAATTTATTCTTCCCTCAAAATAACTCAATATACAGCCATTAATGTCTAAACCACCGGCAACAAAAGTGAGTACACCCCTTAGTGAAAGTTCCTGAAGTGTCAATATTTTGTGTGGCCACCATTATTTCCCAGAACTGCCTTAACTCTCCTGGGCATGGAGTTTACCAGAGCTTCACAGGTTGCCACTGGAATGCTTTTCCACTCCTCCATGACGACATCACGGAGCTGGCGGATATTTGAGACTTTGCACTCCTCCACCTTCCGCTTGAGGATGCCCCAAAGATGTTCTATTGGGTTTAGGTCTGGAGACATGCTTGGCCAGTCCATCACCTTTACCCTCAGCCTCTTCAATAAAGCAGTGGTCGTCTTAGAGGTGTGTTTGGGGTCATTATCATGCTGGAACACTGCCCTGCGACCCAGTTTCCGGAGAGAGGGGATCATGCTCTGCTTCAGTATTTCACAGTACATATTGGAGTTCATGTGTCCCTCAATGAAATGTAACTCCCCAACACCTGCTGCACCCATGCAGCCCCAGACCATGGCATTCCCACCACCATGCTTGACTGTAGGCATGACACACTTATCTTTGTACTCCTCACCTGATTGCCGCCACACATGCTTGAGACCATCTGAACCAAACAAATTAATCTTGGTCTCATCAGACCATAGGACATGGTTCCAGTAATCCATGTCCTTTGTTGACATGTCTTCAGCAAACTGTTTGTGGGCTTTCTTGTGTAGAGACTTCAGAAGAGGCTTCCTTCTGGGGTGACAGCCATGCAGACCAATTTGATGTAGTGTGCGGCGTATGGTCTGAGCACTGACAGGCTGACCCCCAACCTTTTCAATCTCTGCAGCAATGCTGACAGCACTCCTGCGCCTATCTTTCAAAGACAGCAGTTGGATGTGACGCTGAGCACGTGCACTCAGCTTCTTTGGACGACCAACGCGAGGTCTGTTCTGAGCGGACCCTGCTCTTTTAAAACGCTGGATGATCTTGGCCACTGTGCTGCAGCTCAGTTTCAGGGTGTTGGCAATCTTCTTGTAGCCTTGGCCATCTTCATGTAGCGCAACAATTCGTCTTTTAAGATCCTCAGAGAGTTCTTTGCCATGAGGTGTCAAGTTGGAACTTTCAGTGACCAGTATGAGAGAGTGTGAGAGCTGTACTACTAAATTGAACACACCTGCTCCCTATGCACACCTGAGACCTAGTAACACTAACAAATCACATGACATTTTGGAGGGAAAATGACAAGCAGTGCTCAATTTGGACATTTAGGGGTGTAGTCTCTTAGGGGTGTACTCACTTTTGTTGCCGGTGGTTTAGACATTAATGGCTGTATATTGAGTTATTTTGAGGGAAGAATAAATTGACACTGTTATATAAGCTGCACACAGACTACTTTTCATTGTGTCAAAGTGTCATTTTGTCAGTGTTGTCCCATGAAAAGATATACTTAAATATCTGCAGAAATGTGAGGGGTGTACTCACTTTTGTGATACACTGTATATATATATATATGATATTCTATTTGTCCATTAATCCAGAAGAGAATTTGTGAGGTCAGACACTGATGTTGGCTCACAATCTATGTTCTAGTTCATTCCAAAGGTGTTCGATGGGGTTAAGGTCAGGGCTCTGTGTGGGCCAGTCAGGTTCTGCCAGACCAAACTAACCCAACCTTGCCTTTATGCACTTTGTACACCGGGGCACCCTCATGCTGGAGAAAGAAGAATGCCTTTATTTCTCATATATACATATACAGATGTACAGTACAATGAAATTCTTTCTTTACTTATCCCAGCTTGTTTTAGAAGCTGGCGTCAGAGCGCAGGGTCAGCCTTTGTACGGCACTGGACAGTGGTTGCATAGCAGAGACTGGATTTGAACCGGCGATCTTCAGATTGATAGCCCAAAGCTCTGACCACTAGGCTACCACTCTCATACAATTGTCCGAAATGTCTTGGTATGCTGAAGCATTAAAGTTTCCTTTACTGGAACTGAAGGGCCAATGCCAACCCCTGACATACAAACCCATAATATTATTCCTCCTCCACCAGACTTTACAGTTTGCCCAATGTAGCTAGGTGATTGATTTTATACACCTGTGTCCCAAACGTTTGTCCATATAGTGTGTGTGTGTGTGTGTACAGTATATGGGAGCCTATCCCAGCTTTTCAGTGGGCGCAAGGCAAACAGTAACAACCTTGACGGAGCACCAGTCCATCACAGGGCAGACACACATACACACACCCAAAGGGCAATAGTGCAATAGTGTCTCCAATTAACCTGACTGCATGTTTTTGAACTGTGGGTGGAAACCCACGAAGACACGGGGAGACCACACAAACTCCACACAGAAAGAACCCGGACCGCCCCACCTGGGGATCGAACCCAGGACCTTCTCGCTGTGAGGCGACAGTGCTACCCACTTAGCCACCGTGCCGCCCAACTGTACTACAGTGTGAATTATTTACAGAAAAACCAGAACTGAACTAAAACTGCTTTTAATTCATTGCTTTTGTAGGAAGGCAGTAAAAGCCACTCTGGTTCTGCTGCCACTTCTTGGCATCACGTACATGCTGTTCTTCGTCAACCCTGGAGAAGATGAGATATCCCAGATCGTCTTCATCTATTTCAACTCTTTTCTTGAGTCTTTTCAGGTAAGCAGCATCCTCTGTCCTGAATCCTGAATAAACAAACCCTGTTTCCAAAAATGTTGGGACAGAAGTACAAAAGAAATTATGTTTAAAGTTTTGGCTGACCAAGTTGACCACAATAAGAAGGTGACCACAACAATTGGTAACAGGTGTGGGTGTCATGATTGGGTATTAAATGAGGTCCTTGAACCACTTTAGCTTTATCAGTTGGCTGGAAATCACTGTTAAATAAGCAGGGACTTGAAGCTCTAAAATGCTATTGTCTGAAACCATTACACCGATCAGGCATAACATTATGACCGCCTTCCTAATATTGTGTTGGTCCCCCTTTTGCTGCCAATACAGCCCTGACCCATTAAGGCATGGATTCCTGTCGAGCCATGGACAGGTAAGCGACGCACATGCACCCGGCCATCCATCGTGATGTAAAAGAAAACATGATTCATCAGACCAGGCCACCTTCTTCCATTGCTCTGTGGTCGGGCAGCCAAGGCTCACTGATGCAACAGACGAGCTACTGTAGCTCAGATTGCTGAAGAAGTTAATGCTGGTTCTGATAGAAAGGTGTCAGAATACACAGTGCGTCACAGTTTGTTGTGTATGGTGCTGCATAGCCGCAGACCAGTCAGGGTGCCCATGCTGACCCCTGTCAACCGCCGAAAGCACCAACAATGGGCACGTGAGCATCGGAACTGCACCACGAAGCAATGGACAAGGTGGCCTGGTCTGATGAATCACATTTTCTTTTACATCACGTGGATGGCCGGGTGCGTGTGCGTCGCTTACCTGGGGAACACATGGCACCCACGCAGACATGTGGAGAACATGCAAAGTTGTGATGCTTTGGCCAATGTTCTGCTGGAACCTTGGGTCCTGCCATCCATGTGGATGATACTTTGACACGTACAACCTACCTAAGCCTTGTTGCAGACCATTTACACCCTTTCATGGAAATGCTATTCCCTGATGGCTGTGGCCTCTTTCAGCAGGATAATGCACCCTGACACAAAGCAACAATGGTTCAGGAATGGTTTGAGGCACAACGAGTTTGAGGTGTGGACTTGGAGTCCAAATTCCCCAGATCTCAATTGAATCGAGCATCTGTGGGATGTGCTGGACAAACAAGTCCGATCCCTGGAGGCCCCACCTGCTGCTAACATCTTGGTGCCAGAGACCACAGCACACCTTCAGGGTTCTAGTGGAGTCCATGCCTCGACGGGTCAGGGCTATTTTAGCAGCAAAAGTGGGACCAACACAATATGTTATGCATAATGTATTGCTTAAATATGCATATCGAGCACTTACAGTATATTTTCTATAACCTTTTTTCAGTTGGATCTTGCCAGCAATGTCAGATTTTATTGTTAGGATTTAATTGGTGATCAAATTTGTTTATAACAGCTTTCATTCTGTCGAGAGGGTCCACAAAATTTTTGGACTGTGTCTGTAGAAATGCGCATCTATTTTGTCATTTGGATTTACACACCAGCTTATTTGCATGTTGGTTTGCTGAACAATAATTGCATATTAAAAAAAATATGTTTTCCTTTTTTTGCAGGGTTTTTTCGTCTCCGTGTTTTATTGCTTCCTGAACAGTGAAGTAAGTCAATTCTTTTAATCTGGATTTCTTTCTTACTCTTTAGTTTTTGTTTAACAGCTCTTACCCTGATCACACAAGCAACAGGAATGTATTTTCATTGTGTACTTTGGGAATAATAGTATAAAAAAAAATCAATAGAGTCATATGAAGTTCCTTTTTTCCCATTTCCTGAGTCAACCCAATAGTATTTAATACTGTAGAGACCCAACACTGGATTGTCTTAAAATATTTATACATTTAATAGATCTGGTTTGTGTTATACAGATAGTTCCATTCTTTAGGGATTCCAACAGAAACTGGAGCCTGGGCTGCATTTTTATTCAATTTACTTTTACTTCAGCTACAAAATCAGCTAAATAAGGTAGAAAAACAATACAGATGTGAAAATGTAGCACAAAGTGTAAGCTTGAATAAAATATGTTACTCATTTGATACTGTGAAGGCAAACAAAATGATCCTTCAAACAAGACTGATCCTTTTCTGTTACATAGAAACACCACGGTTTGAAATACACTTCTTTGCAAGTTCAACTACTTATTTGAATAAAAATCAGACGAGGCATAACATTATGACCACCTTCCTAATATTGTGTTGGTCCCCCTTTTGCTGCCAAAAGATCCCTGACCCATCGAGGCATGGAGTCTGACACCTTTCTATCAGAACCAGCATTAACGTCTTCAGCAATCTGAGCTACAGTAGCTCGTCTGTTGGAGCCTTTGCTCCCCACGTGCATCAATGAGCCTTGGGCGCCCATGACCCTGTCACCGGTTTACCACTGTTCCCTCCTTGGACCACTTTTAATAGATACTGACCACTGCAGACCGGGAACACCCCACAAGAGCTGCAGTTTTGGAGATGCTCTGACCCAGTCGTCTAGCCATCACAATTTGGCCCTCGTCAAACGCGTGTGTGTGTGTGTAAGTGTGTGTGTGAGTGTGTGTGTAAGTGTGTGTGTGAGTGTGTGTGTTAGTGTGTGTGTTAGTGTGTGTTAGTGTGTGTGTTAGTGTGTTTGTGTGTTTTTGTCTGTGTTTGTCTGTGTGTTTTTGTCTGTGTGTGTTTGAGTTTGTGTTTTTGTCTGTGTGTGTTTGTGTGTCTGTGTTTGAGTGTGTTTGTGTGTGTGATGTGTGTTTGTGTCTGTGTGTCTGTGTGTCTGTGTTTGTGTCTGTGTGTTTTTGTCTATGTGTGTTTGAGTGTGTCTGTGTTTTTGTCTGTGTGTGTTTGTGTGTGTGTGTTTGTGTGTGTTTGTGTCTGTGTTTTTGTCTGTGTTTTTGTCTGTGTTTGTGTCTGTGTTTGAGTGTGTGTGTGTGTGTGTGTGTGATGTGTGTTTTTGTCTGTGTGTGTTTGTGTGTCTGTGTGTGTTTGTGTGTCTGTGTGTGTTTGTGTGTTTTTGTCTGTTTGTGTCTGTGCGTCTGTGTTTGTGTCTGTGTTTGTGTCTGTGTTTGTGTCTGTGTGTTTGTGTGTCTGTGTGTGTTTGTGTGTTTTTGTCTGTGTGTTTGTGTCTGTGTTTGAGTGTGTTTGTGTGATGTGTGTTTGTGTCTGTGTGTTTTTGTCTGTGTGTGTTTGAGTGTGTGTCTGTGTTTTTGTCTGTGTGTTTGAGTGTGTGTTTGTGTTTGTGTGTCTGTGTTTGTGTGTTTGAGTGTGTGTTTGTGTGTGTGTTTGTGTTTGCGTGTGTTTTTGTGTGTGTGTTTGTGTGTGTGTTTGTGTGTGTGTGTGTGTGTGTGTGTGTGTGTGTGTGTGTGTGTGTTTGCCCTATGATGACTGGCAACCTCTCCAGGGTGTTTCCTACCTTTTGCCCAGAGAACTGTATCCACCGCCACCCTGACCAGGATAAATGAATGAAAACAGGGTAAAAACAGCAGATAAGGTACAAAGTGGAAACACTGCCTACAATAAAGAACCTGTGAGCGTGAGATCTGGCCAGGGTGAGAAATTGTGCTCCAGTGTTTGATTGGCAGGGATTATTTGTTTGTGAATAGTCTAAAAGACAAACACCCCAGCGGGCGCATTAGGCAGGGTGAAGACGAAGAGGTGGGTTAATGTTTGTCATGGCAGCCCTTTCATTGATCTGCTGTGATGGAATTCCAGAAAAGAGCCAGAGCATTTCTTTACTAAGCAGCTCATTGATTAGATAAAAAACAGCTTTGCTGTCTGAATGCTGGATGTTAACGTTATATCGGCTCGCTGAGATGTTTAACCACAGCTGCACAGCTGTATGAGTGCAGGTCAATCAGTTCTTCATGCTTAATCTTTCAAAGGCTGATAAACCGTTTAATGTCTGTCAATGATGATGCTAAGTGCATTCGATTTAAACAACTGGAAATATCCAAACACACCCACATTGGTGGGTAGACCAGCTAAAACAAGGTACTCAAGTGCAGTTTCTTGTATTTAAATAAAAGGCAAAGTGGCCACCTAATTAGGACCTTTTTGTACACAGAGTTTCTTACATTTACTTTTACTTTTATTTGATTGCATATTTCATGTTTTATCTGCTCAACTTCATTTCATTTATTAATAAACCTCCATTCCTGCATTTCCGGCCTGCAACACATTCCAAAAGCATTTACCACTTTGTAATGTTGCCATTCCTTTTCACCACACTTAAAAGACGTTTTGGCACCGAGGAGACCAAGTGATTTAGTGTTTCAGCTTTTATTTTGTCTCATTCTTCCTGCAAACACGTCTTAAGATGTGCAACAGTACGGGGTCGTTGTCGCATTTTTCCTTTCAAAATTCTCCACACATTCTCTATTGGGGACAGGTCAGGACTGCAGGCGGGCCAGTCCAGTACCCGTACCTTCTTCTTCCACAGCCATGCCTGTAATGTGTGCAGCATGTGGTTGGGCATTGTCTTGTTGAAAAATGCATGGACGTCCCTGGAAAAGATTACGTCTTGAAGGCAGCACATGTTGCTCTAAGGTCTCAATGTACTTTTCTGCATTAATGCTGCATCACAGAAGTGTAAATGACCTTTTCCAAGGGCACTGACACAGCCCCATACCATTACAGATCCTGTTTTTTGGACTTGTTGCTGATAACAGTTTGGATGGCCCTTTTTGATCACACTGCATCCATTTTTTCCAAAAAAGACCTGGAATGCTGATTCATCTGACCACAATACACGTTTCCACTGTGTGATGGTCCATCCTAGATGCCTCCGAGCCCAGAGAAGTCGACCCCGCTTCTGGACATGGTTAACATAAGACTTCTTTTTTTACACAGTGAAGTTTTAAGTGCTATTTGTGCATGTAACTCTGTATTGTAGTGCTTGACAAAGGTTTGCCAAAGTAATCCCTCACCCATGTGGTTATATCAGCTATTGTTAAGTGGCGGTTCTTGATGCAGTGCCGTCTGAGGGATCAAAGATCACGGGTGTTCAGCTTAAGCTTGCGCTCTTGGCTTTTACGCACTGAAATTCCTCCCGATTCATTGAATGGTTTAATGATATTATGCACTGTAGAGGGAGAAATATGCAAATCCCTTCCAATCTTTTGTTGACAAACTGGAGATCCTCTGGCCATCTTTGCTTGTCTGCAATCAAATAAAAGTCAAAGTAAATGTAAGGAACACTGCATTTTTATTTTATTTGCATTTTCCATACTGTCCCAACTTTTTCTGATTTGGGGTTGTACATGTATTACTCTAAATAAACTAGATTCCACAATCTGTTCAGTGGGGTTGAGGTCTGTGCAGGTTCAGGTGGTTAGCACCAGTAGAGAGGAAGCATAAGTTATTTTTATCTTTCATGCTGTTAAAATGCTTCATGCTGTTTATTTTTGTATTTTGTTGACTGGATCAAGCTTATTAGCAGCGCCAACGAAATATCTCTCCGTCTTTCCACAGGTGCGTTCCGCTGTCCGGAAACGCTGGCACCGCTGGCAGGACAAGCACTCGATCCGGGCACGGGTCGCACGCGCAATGTCCATTCCCACCTCACCCACCAGGGTCAGCTTCCACAGCATAAAGCAATCGTCTGCTGTCTGATCCGGATGAAACTCGTCCGCTCCCTCTACCCCCACTCACGGAATTCCCCGTCCAAACCCAGGGTACAGGGTACAGCTACGGTCCAAACAGGGTACGAGACCTGCAACTGAACAACACCCCTAACCGGGGTTACAGTGTATATCAAGACTTACCTTCCGGACAGTCGAAACGAGAGGAAGAATCGAGGATGTGGTTTTGAATCAGATTCAACCCACCTTCTGCAGAATCAGAGACAGCGACATGCAGCTAAAAGAAGTCGTTTGGTACTTCGTTCGATTTTTGAGAGTTTTCCCGGGTGGGGTATACTCCCAGTGGGAGACTCCGACAACAAAATCGGCGTGGACGTTTGGAGAAGTGTGAATTTACTTCAGGTTCAAATTATTATATGGCAAACTGTGATTGTGGCAACATATACATACACCGATAAACCATAACATTAAAAGCACCTCCTTGTTGCTACACTCACTGTCCATTTTATCAGCTCCACTTACCATATAGAAGCACTTTGTAGTTCTACAATTACTGTCTGTAGTCCATCTGTTTCTCTACATGCTTTTTTTAGCCCCCTTTCATGCTGTTCTTCAATGGTCAGGACCCCCACAGGATCACTACAGAGCAGGTATTATCTGGGTGGTGGGTCATTCTCAGCACTGCATTGACACTGACATGGTGGTGGTGTGTTAGTGTGTGTTGTGCTGGTATGACTGGATAAGACACAGCAGCGCTGCTGGAGTTAATAAATAAAGTAATAAATAAATGAATAAAATCAATCAATAAATAAATAAAATAAATAAATAAAATAAATAAATAGATAAATAAATAAATAAGTAACAGCACATGATGGTGGTGTGTTAGTGTGTGTTGTGCTGGTATGAGTGGATATGACACAGCAGCGCTGCTGGAGTTTTTAAACACCTCACTGTCCCTGCTGGACTGAGAATAGTCCACCAACCAAAACTATCCAGCCAACAGCGCCCCGTGGGCAGCGTCCTTTGACCACTGATGAAGGTCTACAAGATGACCAACTCAAACAGCAGCAATAGATGAGCGATCGTCTCTGACTTCACATCTACAAGGTGGACCAACTAGGTAGGAGTGTCTAATAGTGTGGACAGTGAGTGGACACGGTATTTAAAAACTCCAGCAGCACAACACACACTAACACACCACCACCATGTCATTGTCACTGCAGTGATGAGAATGATCCACCTAAATAATACCTGCTCTGTACTGGTCCTAGGAGAGTCCTGACCAGTGAAGAACAGCATGAAAGTGGGCTAACAAAGCATGCAGAGAAACAGATGGACTACAGTCAGTAATTGTAGAACTACAAAGTGCTTCTATATGGTAAGTGAAGCTGATAAAATGGACAGTGAATGTAGAAACAAGGAGGTGGTTTTAATGTTATGGTTGATCATGTATATATATATATTGTAATAAATGGCAAACTTTTGTTGTTCTGTTGTGAATAGAATAAATATTTTACTTCTAGTACGTCTAATTAGTATGTCAGAATATCCAAAAGGTTGGACATATAAAGTGTGTAGGGAGGAAATGTATTATTTTTTATACTGTTAGTGCATATACTTGATTAGCATTTACACACAATTTATTTTGACTCTGTCCATAAATATAAAAAAGGAATACACCGATCATGCATAACATTATGACCACCTTCCTAATATTGTGTTGGTCCCCCTTTTGCTGCCAAAACAGCCCTACGTCAGCCTTGAGGCATTGACTCCACTAGACCCCTGAAGGTGTGCTGTGGTATCTGGCACCAAGATGTCAGCAGCAGATCCTTTAACTCCTGTAAGTTGTGAGGTGGGGCCTCCATGGCTCGTACTTGTTTGTCCAGCACGTCCCACAGATGCTCGATTGGATTGAGATTTGGGGAATTTGGACTCCAAGTCAACACCTCAAACTCATCGTTGTGCTGCTCAAACCATTCCTGAACCATTGTTGTTTTGTGGCAGGGCGCATCATCCTGCTGAAAGAGGCCACAGCCATCAGGGAATACTGTCTCCATGAAAGAGTGTACATGGTCCAACAATGCTTAGGTAGGTGGTACGTGTCAAAGTAACATCCACATGGATGGCAGGACCCAAGGTTTCCCAGCAGAACGTTGCCCAAAGTGTCACACTGCCTCCGCCGGCTTGCCTTGTTCCCATAGTGCATCCTGGTGCCATGTGTTCCCCAGGTAAGCGACGCACACACCCCCGGCCATCCACGTGATGTAAAAGAAAACATGATTCATCAGACCAGACCACCTTCTTCTATTGCTCCGTGGTCCAGTTCCGATGCTCACGTGTCCATTGTTGGCGGACAGGGGTCAGCATGGGCACCCTGACTGGTCTGCGGCTATGCAGCCCCATACGCAACAAACTGTGATGCACTGTGTATTCTGACACCTTTCTATCAGAACCAGCATTAACTTCTTCAGCAATCTGAGCTACAGTAGCTCGTCTGTTGGATTGGACCACACGGGCCAGCCTTCGCTCCCCACGTGCATCAATGAGCCTTGGCCGGCCATGACCCTGTCGCCAGTTTACTGACCGCTACAGACCGGGAACACCCCACAAGAGCTGCAGTTTTGGAGATGCTCTGACCTAGTCGTCTAGCCATCACAATTTGGCCCTTGTCAAACTCACTCAAGTCCTGCTTCTAACACATCAACTTTGAGGATAAAATGTTCACTTGCTGCCTAATATATCCCACCCACTAACAGGTGCCGTGATGAAGTAATAATCAGTGTTATTCACTTTACCTCTCAGTGGTCATAATGTTATGCCTTGTTGGTGTATGTTTGCCAAAATTTATCCATATGGGGGGATTATGTAGATCTACACCTAGAGTCATAACTTTAAGACCTGTACAGTACCTTTAGAATTACCTTGCTTTTGCAGCATCGTGGTACAATTTATTTCCCATGGTAAAGCATTGGCGTTAGCCATGTAAGCTCTTTGTTATTGTCGTCTTGTTGAAACAACCAGATTTCGTTGTTTGATCTGTGAAATTAAACTGTTCTCCCATATTTCCCGGTACGTTGCTTCATTCATGTTTTGTCATCTATATACATATAATGATGCTCCCACCACCATACTTCACTGTCGCTTTAGTGTTCATGCAGTAATACACACAATCTTGTGTTTTCTGAATTATAAGGGGTTTTCTATCTATCTATCTATCTATCTATCTATCTATCTATCTATCTATCTATCTATCTATCTATCTATCTATCTATCTATCTATCTATCTATCTATCTTTTCACCTGCACGAGGCGAGTTCATATGCAGATCAGCCTTGTGCACGGAGAGCCACACCCTGGCCACCAGCAGAGGTCATAATTCGCTCAGTTATGAAGAGTCCCTATCCGGCTTATCCTACCCTATGAACAACAGCCAATCGTTGTTCATGCAGCCACCCAGCCCAGCCGGATGGCAGAGCTGAGATTCGATACGATGTAGCTGATGATTTTTCTGATAATGAGGACATATGAAAAGAGATATTTATGGTACTTTTTAATGCTAATTGTTAACTATTATTAACTGTTGTTCCTGCTGCTTAAGGTCACTTTGCGAACCTTCCTTCCTTAAGAGAACATAATGAAATCTTGTGTGGTGCACCAGTCCAGTGATGATTTATGGACTTTTGCTTTCGCAGATCATTAAACCAGAGATGTTTGAGGTGTTTGCCATGGCTGAACAACCTGTTGACGTTTCGTGGTTAGTGGGCTTCTCAGACCAACCCAATAATCTGGCCATAACGATTCAGCTCTAATTAAAGTCACTTTTTTTTTTTACTCTATCCCTATAAACATAAAAAAAAGAAGGAATATGTTTGCCAAAATTGGACCCCTGAGTCCTGCTGGTGATTCTAATGAAATACATCTGGTGTTTTTTATGCAATAAATAGGGCTGGAAATAAGAACCACAAGAACTCCAAAGGAAGTCCACAGAGTTCTGTACAAATCTCAGAAAGTGGATCATGGATAGAGTCATTTGGAGCCATTTCTAGGCAACTCCAGGTTGATCTTCTGTATAAACAATTTTCCACAAGTACACAGATGTGCTACATGTGTGTTGCTGATCGAGCAGAAGCAGAAGAGGTTGCTTTGCAGCCTCCAAGTCGATGATGATGTAAAACTGTCTCGATTCTGGACAGTATCACTGTGTTTTGGCAGCTGATTCCTGGCAGACCTTGTAATTCATGGCAGATTTTTAGTGGTTCATTAATTATATCTAATCATTCAGACAAATTGTCATTTTGCATTAGGTAAAAGTTTGGAACATATTTCTGACCTTGGAAAGAGACAATTAACAACAATTTTCCAATTATTTAGTCAAAAGAATGTTGGCAGATGTCATTGAAATCCTCCTGGTTTCTTAATGTGGCACTTCAAGGGCAGTCTTTGTGCCTCATTAGGTGATAATACCCTGTACTTAGAGGGGTCCCTTTTTAAAACCTGCACCTCATCTGTTGACCTGCACTTTCTTTCTCTTTAAAGCCATCATGCCTGGTTCAGTCCAGCCTGGCTTTTCCTACCATTCACCATTCTTTATCTTCTTCCTGGGGAACTCAGTTGGGGGTGAGGTGCCTTTTTGGCTACAGCTCTTTTTTTTTGCCATTACAAGGATACTGCTCTGAACTGAGTTGCCTTCAGGGGCAGCATAATAGCACTCCTATATCCTGACCCTACGAGAGACCCTCTGTTTCATCAGTCACACCATTATAGCCACATGTTTTTCAATTTTGTTATTGGTGTTCTAATTTCCTATGTCACTTTTTAGCCACATGATTGTTCTTCCCTCAACTGGATTCATTTTTTCCATCCCTACAAGGGTAGGGTTTTACTTGGTGCCTCCGTGGCAAGGCGAGCTCCACCTTATTACAACAGGACAAGCTTGCCATTACGAAGACCATGATCCATGTTTAATGGATTGTGGAGTAAAAGAGTGTTTGGTGTCCCACAAGGCTCTGTCCTAGGCCAACTTTATCCTTCTTTCAGGTACAGTCCTGTGTCAAGTTCACAAACCCAATATTGGCTTTTATTTCTATGATGATAGTGCACAGTTATTAGTTTATGTCTACATATGGGCCACAGTGAGTTACTGTACACTTAAAAATTCACCTAAAATAGCAATTAAATCTAAGTATACAGTGGGTGCACTTTATAAACCAGCAGCTGAGTATGATTTATGAACAGATTAGGTTATTAGGTTTCTTTAAATACCATTAGAGAGCACAAAACTGCTATAAAATCTACCAGTTCTGCAGTTACCACTATATAACCCCATAGTAATTGAATAGAAGATGCTGCAAACATGCTGCAATGTTTTTCCAGAACTTTCACAGTTTGGTTGCATTGTTCTTTGCTCTGAAATATATAATCATGGAACAAGTGCCGGCTGTCAACACGCATGAAAGGCAGGAATTTACATCAAGTGTTTAAACAGCAAAGCATATTCAAGCATTTTAATTCAATGTGATGTTTAACATTAAAAAAACATGAAAACAAGAAATGAAACTGATTGCCTTATACTGTGATTCCATAGATGTGATTTATATACATCCTGGTAAATAAATACTGCTGAATGCTAAATCTACAACCCCAAATAAGAAAAAGTTGGGACAGCATGCAAATAATAATAAAAAACACAGAGTTTCTTACATTTACTTTGACGTCTTGAAGGCAGCATATGTTGCTCTAAGATCTCAATGTACTTTTCTGCATTAATGCTGCATCACAGAAGTGTAAATGAGCTTTGCCAAGGGCACTGACACAGCCCCATACCAGGACAGACCCTGACTTTTGAACTTGTTGCTGATAACAGTCTGGATGGTCCTTTCCACAATACACGTTTCCACTGTGTGATGGTCCATCCTAGATGCCTCCGAGCCCAGAGAAGTCCACGCCGCTTCTGGACATGGTTAACATAAGGCTTCTTTTTTGAACAGTAAAGTTTTAAGTGGCATTTGTGCACGTAACACTGTATTGTAGTGCTTGACAAAGGTTTGCCAAAGTAATCCCTCACCCATTTATTTATATCAGCTATTGTTGAGTGGTGGTTCTTGATGCAGTGCCGTCTGAGGGATCGAAGATCACAGGCGTTCAGCTTAAGCTTGCGCCCTTGGCCTTTGCGCACTGAAATTCCTCCAGATTCCTTGAATCGTTTAATAATATTATGCACTGTAGAGGGAGAAATATGCAAATCCCTTCCAATCTTTCTTTGAGGTACATTGTTTTTAAACATTTCAATCATTTTCTCACACATTTGTGGACAAACTGGAGATCCTCTGATCATCTTTGCTCATCAAAGACTCACTCACTATCACCTGTTTGGAATCACATCATTATTTAGTTTTTTCACCTCATTACTAGCTCTAAATTGCCCCTGTCCCAGCTTTTTTGGAATGTGTTGCAGGCCTGAAATGCAGGAATGGATATATGTTAACAAATGAAATGAAGTTGAGCAGATAAAACATGAAATATCTTGGGTTCATTAAAGTAAATGTAAGGAACATTGCATTTTTATTTGCATTTTCCATACTGTCCCAACTTTTTCTGATTTGGGGTTGTATTATGTTCTGAGGAAACAGTCCCCAGACTGTGACAGGTACAATTTGTTGGGGGGTGCTGGAGCCTATCCCAGCTTTTTAATGGGCGCAAGGCACACAGTAACACCCTGGACAAAGCGGCAGTCCATCACAGGGCAGACACACACACACACCCACACTCACCTATAGGGCAATTCAGTGTCTCCAATTAACCTGACTGTGGGTAGCACTGTCGCCTCACAGCAAGAAGGTCCTGGGTTCAATCCCCAGGCGCGGTGGTCCGGGTCCTTTCTGTGCGGAGTTTGCATGTTCTCCCCGTGTCTGTGTGGGTTTCCCCCGGGAGCTCCTGTTTCCTCCCACAGTCCAAAAACATGCAGTCAGGTTAATTGGAGACGCTGAATTGCCCTGTAGGTGAATGGGTGTGTATATGTGTGTCTGCCCTGCGATGGACTGGCGCCCCGTCCAGGGTGTTACTGTGTGCCTTGCGCCCATTGCAAAGCTGGGATAGGCTCCAGCACAAACACCCAATTTCCCCGCGATCCTAACTGGATTGTGTTGTACTATTGTCCAATTGTCCTATTGAATTCATTTGTTTCAGCCATATCAATTATATAAAGGAGACTATATGTTTCCAACTTTGCAGCAACAGTTTAGGGAAGGCCTTTTCCTGGTCCAGCACTGGACTGTGCCTCAATATACAAAGCAAATCCTATAACTATGGGATGAAAAGCTCAGTTTAAAGACACTGACATTAATTGAGGCTTTCTTGACTAACATTAGTCCTCCAAATGCTCTACAAATGCTCTTTTGACTGAATGGGCACAAATTCCCACAGACATACTTAAAAGACTTGTGAGAAGCCTGCTCAGAGATGCATTCTACACAACAAAATGCCAGATGTGTTTCCATTTATAAGTATGAAGAAGGAGCCTGACTGAGTCTTGTATATGTTTACAAATTTCATCACCCCCCCCCCCCCCCCCCCAAAATGTTAGAATATTATCCTAGATTCTGTCATAACAAAATGTTGCAATATGTGAAAAACTGATTATTTTGTTGGTAGAGATTATGACATACAATTTGCTATGCATTCTTTCAACTTAAGCTGTTTAGTCATTGTTTAACTGCAAAAGTGGCACAAGGGCACTGCAGACTTTTATTTACAATCACAGCACTAAGCTCTCTTTTTAAATGCTTATAAAAGACCAGCAGTATGCCAACAAATACAAACACTGTAGGCTGCTGAAGCACATCCCAGCTCCAAATGAGACACCCTGGACAGGGTGCCAGTCCATCACAGGGCAGACATACACACACAATACAGTATAAGGGCAATTTTGTATCTCCAATTAACCCGGAACACCCGAAGGAAACCCACACAGACACGGGGAGAACATGCAAACTCCACACAGAAAGGAGCCAGACTGCTCCACCTGGGAATCAAACCCAGGACCTTCTTACTGTGAGGTGACAGTGCTACCCACCAATCAGCTGATAAAGGAGCACTTTATAGTTCTACAATTACTGACTGTAGTCCATCTGTTTCTCCGCATGCTTTGTTAGCCCCCTTTCATGCTGTTCTTCAATGGTCAGGACCCCCACAGGACCACTACAGAGCAGGTATTATTTAGGTGGTGGGTCATTCTCAGCACTGCAGACACTGACATGGTGGTGGTGGTGGTGGTGTGTTAGTGTGTGTTGCTCTGGTATGAGACACAGAAATGCTGATAGAGTTTTTAAAAACACCTCACTGTCACTGCTGGACTGAGAATAGTCCACCAACCAAATATATCCAGGCAACAGCGCCCCGTGGGCAGCGTCCTGTGAAAACTGATGAAGGTCTAGAAGATGACCAACTCAAACAGCAGCAATAGATGAGCGATCATCTCTGACTTTACATCTACAAGGTGGACCAACTAGGTACGAGTGTCTAACAGAGTGGACAGTGAGTGGACACGGTATTTAAAAACTCCAGCAGCACTGCTGTGTCTGATCGACTTACACCAGCACCATGTCAGTGTCACTGCAGTGCTGAGAATCATCCACCACCTAAATAATACCTGCTCTGTTCAAAGACAGATGTTACTGTTAGACCACTGATTGGACACTAAATGTCACTGTGGTGCGATGATTCGAACGTTCACATGCTCAAATCTTTTTCCGAATCATTTGTTTCATTTGCTTCGATCTCTCAAAAGCCTCACCTATGCCATCACTACTAGTTACACTAACTAGATGAGAACTATGCAGGCTATATTACAGGACCTGGCCCAAGGATCTCTTCTAGTATGGACTGCTTCGTCTGTGGCCTAAACAGACCAAACCCCCTTTGGCTGTAGGTGTCCCCTACTTGAATAGCCTCAGCCCCACCTTTGTGCCAATCCAACTACACTAATTTTGACCACACTTAAGATTCATCGAAAATGAAAAATATTTAATACACCCTCAACACTATAACTTCTAAACACAATCCATTAGTGTTCATAGTAATCCATGGGAGGAAACCATGACAGGACAATACTATACTAACCCCCTGCTGTAGCTCCAGGAATAGTACTTCCCTTCCAAATGGCGGAAAACACCCCTATGAATGAGCTGAATGGTACAACCTCTTCTGTTTGTGAGTTCCACCAAGACAACAATCAAATGTAAGATCTCAAGATAAGAGAGGAGAGGTTGGTACCAGTTGCTTCTATCTTTCCTACAGTTATCTTATAAACATTTAATGGTTGTTTATATGCAAGCATCCAATCACAGCACAGGCAATACTAAACTGGCACACACACGTACTATGTTTGTATTGTATAATGTTTTTTTTTAAAGAATAAGGAGCTCATGGAATGCTGTAGAAGGTGAAAAGGTCCAAAGTACCAGCAAAGAGCAGCATCAATTTCTAGAACTTGCTTTAGTATTTGTACGTGTGTGTGTGTGTGTGTGTGTGTGTGTGTGTGTGTGTGTGTGTGTGTGTGTAAGACAAACAATACACTATAATGGTTTTAATTATGGGCAACACTGGGGAAAAGAACAATGCATTCCTTTGAGACGATGTTCTGTACACTGCAAAAAATGTGTAGTAAGATTTACTTAAAAAAACTTAGGAAAGTTTTTCCACGTACAAACTGCTAGTAAATTTAACAGACCATATATTCAAGTAAATGTTACTCACACTTCTATCTGGATTTCACTAGAAATTCTCCAGTAAAGGTTACCTTGCAACACCCTGCTTCAAGTATATTTTAATAGCTGTATCTTAGTAGATTTTACTCAAACAATGCAGCACTATGTTAATATTATAAATATTTTACATTATATAATTCATTCAATTCAACATCAATAATAATAATAATAATACATTTTATTTATATAGCGCTTTTCAAGATACTCAAAGACGCTTTACATAAGACAAATAATCAAAACAAATACATACACCATACAAATCATAGTACAAAATCAAAATAGTACATCAACATCAAGAATAATTAAGATAAAAACAAAGAGAGCAGCATAAGACAGTTCATTAAAAATTAGCTAAATTATGAGAGAGAACAACAAATATAGAACAATTTCTTAAAATTAGACAGAAACAGGACAGATTCACATGCAATCAGGAAACTGAAAACTTTAAGTTTTAGGATCTAGGACTTCACATTTCTGTCGTGATCTAAGTATAAAAACTATTAAAAAGAATAGCTTGATTGATTACCATATACAAAGCCACAAAAAAAATTGACACAACATTTTTTGTCCAACTTTTTTAATTGTTTTGCTCAATTAATGGAAATACATTTACACTTAAACAGTATAGTGGACAAAATGTCTTTCAACCTGCGTGTTTGTAAAGTCTCACTTACTACACAAAAGTAAAAAATGGAAAACAAATAAGTGTCACAGTGTAAGGACAAAATAAATTATATCAATCTTTCAAACTTTTTTCTGAAGTCTTACAGAAAAAATAAAAATAGATGCAAGTAAAAGTGCAAGAGAAACACTCGCTGAAGGTGGACTGTAGTTATCCTCCTGAACTCATCTTTCACCTAAGACAAAAATTAAAAAATAACATTATAAGTTAGTAATTATGAAGTTTATGTAGAGCTCAGAATGTTATGTTACATATTATCATTTAATTTTACTTTCTCAAGGTTTGCGCAAAGGTCGCTTAATAAAGCACATTAATATATGAAAGACCAAAGACTACATCCTAATACAGATTTATTTTCAAGTGGCAATATGAGCTTTCATGATCATGAGACAAAAGAAGTATTTTAGAACCAACATTTTAGGTCCACATTCATTAAAAGGAACATGTTATCACTATTAACATAACATTAATTCTGCGATGCTAACAGATGCTAATTTGGCGCCATGTGTGTAGAAAGTTAAACAACTTTTTAAATATGAATAACTGGCACGGTAATATAATTTCTTAAGAAATGACAACTTACCATAAAACAGTCCCCTTTAGCCAAAGCATGTCCTCAACAACCGAAAAACTTTGTGGTGAGAAGATCCAAAAATCAGTAGCTCCTTACTTTGCACTCCGTGTGTGAAACATGTCCGGACTTGCCAGCCAAGCAATCGCAATGCGCATGCGTGAAACGTATAGTAATATTTACTAGTAGTTTTAAGTTTTGCTTTGCTTCAATCCAAGAAATAAAAAAAACATAGTAAATTTTACTTGGTATTTAGATTAAAATTTACGAATGTATTTGATGACAAATAGTTACAAAGAAACACCAAGTAACTCACTGAATTATATGTGAAATTCTTAAGTAGCAAGACTGTACTAGAATATTCTTGTATAAAGTACTTTAAAAATCTATTTACCAAGTCAAAAAAATCATTTTTTGCAGTGTAGATGAATTATACACATTGAAGCTGAATGACGCAACAAGACAATTAGCAAAAACAGATCACTGTTGAGTCAAACTGGTGAGTCCTGTACCAACTCCATGTGGTCTGTTGTGTGTGCTTTTTACTAAACAGTAGCTTCCATCCTGCCAATCTGCTACAAAGGCCTGATTTGTTGAGTAATACTTATATGGTTGTCCAGCCAATAGATTCTCCCATGTCTGAACATGACTATTGAGGCACTTCTAGAGAGGCCACTGGGTTCTTCTTTGCTTCCCTGACCAAGGCTCTTCTTGCCTGAATGCTCACTGTAGTAAGTTTCAGGGTTGTTCCCAGTTTTATCCATTAAAAATCATTGAGGCCACTGTTATCCTGAGAACACAATGTATTACAAATGGTATTATTACCTTAACCAATCACAATTTGATTATTGAGGTACACACGCAGTTTCTTGGACTTCATGGCTTGGTTTTGGTTCTGACAGTGCAATGAAATTTGATGTGTGCCTTTCCAAACTATGTTCAGTCGATTCACATTGCAACAGGTGGACTTCAGTTTAGTTCTAGACAATTCTTAGGTGTAAATAAAAAAGGATGCATCTCCACAATCTGAAGTGATACAGCAAATACTGAGAATTTGTTTTTATTTTTAATTAAGTTGTAATGAACTTAAATCTCTTTTACTGGATGATTGAGAGACCAAAACTGTAAATGCACAAAGTCCAGGGGTCTGAATAATTTCATAATTTCCAGAAAGGTTTACCTTTAATGTTTTTTACTATCCAACTAGATTGTATTTTGTACATATAAACAATTGTATTTGGTACCTGCAACAAAGTCCTGGATCTCAACATTAGTAAACTACCATATTTTACCACCATACTAAATACAGTGTATCACAAAAGTGAGTACACCCCTCACATTTCTGCAAATATTTTATTATATCTTTTCATGGGACAACACTATAGAAATAAAACTTGGATATAACTTAGAGTAGTCAGTGTACAGCTTGTATAGCAGTGTAGATTTACTGTCTTCTGAAAATAACTCAACACACAGCCATTAATGTCTAAATGGCTGGCAACATAAGTGAGTACACCCCACAGTGAACATGTCTAAATTGTGCCCAAAGTGTCACTATTTTGTGTGACCACCATTATTATCCAGCACTGCCTTAACCCTCCTGGGCATGGAATTCACCAGAGCTGCACAGGTTGCTACTGGAATCCTCTTCCACTCCTCCATGATGACATCACGGAGCTGGTGGATGTTAGACACCTTGAACTCCTCCACCTTCCACTTGAGGATGCGCCACAGGTGCTCAATTGGGTTTAGTCCATCACCTTTACCTTCAGCTTCCTCAGCAAGGCAGTTGTCATCTTGGAGGTTGTGTTTGGGGTCGTTATCCTGTTGGAAAACTGCCATGAGGCCCAGTTTTCGAAGGGAGGGGATCATGCTCCGTTTCGGAATGTCACAGTACATGTTGGAATTCATGTTTCCCTCAATGAACTGCAGCTCCCCAGTGCCAGCAACACTCATGCAGCCCAAGACCATGATGCTACCACCACCATGCTTGACTGTAGGCAAGATACAGTTGTCTTGGTACTTCTCACCAGGGCGCCGCCACACATGCTGGACACCATCTGAGCCAAACAAGTTTATCTTGGTCTCGTCAGACCACAGGGCATTCCAGTAATCCATGTTCCTGGACTGCTTGTCTTCAGCAAACTGTTTGCGGGCTTTCTTGTGCGTCAGCTTCCTTCTGGGATGACGACCATGCAGACCGAGTTGATGCAGTGTGCGGCGTATGGTCTGAGCACTGACAGGCTGACCTCCCACGTCTTCAACCTCTGCAGCAATGCTGGCAGCACTCATGTGTCTATTTTTTAAAGCCAACCTCTGGATATGACACCGAACACGTGGACTCAACTTCTTTGGTCGACCCTGGCGAAGCCTGTTCCGAGTGGAACCTGTCCTGGAAAACCGCTATATGACCTTGGCCACCATGCTGTAGCTCAGTTTCAGGGTGTTAGCAATCTTCTTATAGCCCAGGCCATCTTTGTGGAGAGCAACAATTCTATTTCTCACATCCTCAGAGAGTTCTTTGCCATGAGGTGCCATGTTGAATATCCAGTGGCCAGGATCAGAGAATTGTACCCAAAACACCAAATTTAACAGTCCTGCTCCCCATTTATACCTGGGACCTTGACACATGACACCAGGGAGGGACAACGACACATTTGGGCACAATTTGGACATGTTCACTGTGGGGTGTACTCACTTATGTTGCCAGCTATTTAGACATTAATGGCTGTGTGTTGAGTTATTTTCAGAAGACAGTAAATCTACACTGCTATACAAGCTGTACACTGACTACTCTAAGTTATATCCAAGTTTCATGTCTATAGTGTTGTCCCATGAAAAGATATAATGAAATATTTGCAGAAATGTGAGGGGTGTACTCACTTTTGTGATACACTGTACGTACAAAATAATAATAATTCACTGTTTATTATTACTTCTCAATTATTAATTTATTTGTTTATTATATATGCATTTTCTCCCCATTTTCCTCCCGATTTAGCACACTCAATTTGTCTTCCGCTGTTGAGGGATACCCGATTGCATTCAAGGAGAGCACGTCGCTGTACGCGCCTCTTCCGACACATGCACAGCCCTCCTCTTCTTGTTAATACAGTAGGTCCTCGTCTTACGTCGGAGATCCGTTCCTATGGACGCTATGTAACACAGTCTTCCTCGTATAGTGCTGCGTGACGACGTATTAATCCGCTCCGCTCGCCAACTGGTTCCCGTGCGAACTCTGTATTTATGTCGCAAACGCCGTATGTCGGAATGACGGAACAAGACTTTCTTAATAAATGTATGGGAGATGGCGACGTAACCACGAAACGCCGTATGTCGAGTCCGCCGCAACCCGAGGACTTACTGTACATTCTATACAGGCGACGCTTCCGCTTCCTTACACAGCATATGAAGACCCACACCTCCACACATATTCCAGCCCCAACCGTGCAGATACGGTGGCCAGTTAGTATCCGCTGCAGGCACTGCCAATTATGCCCGCCAGATGGTGCCCAGCCGACCGGTGGCAACACCGAGTTTCAATTATGTTTGAAGTTTCAAGGTAAAATAAAGTCTAAAAAATATAAAATTCATTCAATATTAATACCAATCTTATTTTAGAAAGAAATCCAGCAGTCAAATAGAGGAAGATGTTAGTTGTCTACATACTTTTGGTAACACAGTATATATTGCACATAGCCAGATAATTAAGAAACACTTCATTTCTTGTGGGTGTAGTTAAGTCTTAAGACTGAAGAACTGAATCTGTGTAAGTTACTGGTTCTTCATTGGGAAGAAAATAGATAGTCGCATAAAAAAGAAAGAAACCTACAAATTAAAGACAATGCTGTTTTAATTGGCTAAGAGAAGCACTAATTGTCTTCGCTTTGGAATTAGAAAATCTGATCAGATCATTTTCAGCAGATTTGATTATATGTCCTACATCAATGTCAACGTTTCAATCTGGATAGCATCTGTTCTTCCATCTAAAGCATCTATTCTTCTCTTTTGTGTTCCATGAATCACAGCTTGGCTAAATTAAAGTATCGACTTAATGGAACAGATTTCTTTGTGCTTTTTCATGTAGACACATTTTACTGGTAGCACAGCAGGCATCCCATAGATGCTTTTTTTTGTTTGTTTAATCAAGTGCAAATTTGACTCAGATTTTTATGGAAACATGACATCATTTGTTCCTATAACAGCCTTCACTCTTTTGAGAAGGATTACAATAAGATTTTGGAATGTGACTGCTGTGATTATAATCAGCTACCGGACGTGGCCGTAAGGTCTGACAAACGATTCGATTCTTAATTCATTTTAGAATTAAATGCCTTTATTTGTCATTTATACAGATATGGATTAGTCATTGTATGGCGCCCCTGAAGCTGATAGAGTTAAGGACCTTGCTCAAGGGCCCAACAGTGGCTTGGATACAAAGCTTTACCCACTAGTTAGCACAGTAGTGCAGTGGGTGGTACTGTTGCATCACAGTAAGAAGGGCTTGGGTTCTATTCCCCAGCCAGACTGCCAGGGTTCTTTTGTTTCTACACTCACTGTCCATTTTATCAGCTCGCCAACTGGCCATATAAAAGCACTTTGTAGTTCTACAATTACTGACTGTAGTCCATCTGTTTCTCTACATACTTTTTTAGCCTGCTTTTACCCGGTTCTTTAATTGTCAGGACCCCCACAGGACCACCACAGAGCAGGTATTATTTAGGTGGTGGATCATTCTCAGCACTGCAGTGACACTCACATGGTGGTGGTGTGTTAGTGTGTGTTGTGCTGGTATGAGTGGATCAGACACAGCAGCGCTGCTGGAGTTCGTGTCCATATATCAAGTCCACTCACTGTCCCCTCTATTAGGCCCGCCTACCTAGTTGGTCCATCTTGTAGATGTAAAGTCAGAGACGATCGCTCACCTATTGCTGCTGTTTGAGTTGGTCATCTTCTAGATTGCTGTTGACTGGATATTTTTGGTTGGTGGACTATTCTCAGTCCAGCAGTGACAGTGAGGTGTTTAAAACTTCATCAGCACTGCTGTGTCTGATCCACTCATACCAGCACAACACACACTAACACACCACCACCATGTCAGTGTCACTGCAGTGCTGAGAATGATCCACCTCCTAAATAATACCCGCTCTGTAGTGGTCCTGTAGGGGTCCTGACCATTAAAGAACAGCATGAAAGGGGGCTAACAAAGCATGCAGAGAAACAGATGGACTACAGTCAGTAATTGTAGAACTACAAAGTGCTTCTATATGGTAAAATGTATGCTTGAGAAGGGTTCTATTCGATGGTTGGTATACTACCTTAGCAGTAAACCTGTCTACCTAAAATAGCCTCCTAATAAAAAGCCACTAAAATAACTATTTGTGGTCATCTGATCCTTTCAGTGAGAGAGCCTATGCTACAATTTACTATGATTGTAGGCTTTTATGAAAACAAGGAACGACCTCGATAAAATTTGAGGCTTTTCTTAGACTTTAAAATCATTTCTGAGTATATGGCCGGAACAGAGCAGTCATCAATCCTTTTAAACATAATTAGGATGAATTGCCAGCCCTTCTCATCCACATTGGGTCAGATTCTCTCAGATTCGGAGAGACTCCGCTTTTAAAGCAGGTGACCAGCCGGCTCTGAGAACAGCGAGAGCCAGACTGTCCCGGGCGATCCGAGAAGCAAAGCGCGCACACGGCCAGAACATCCACAGCCACTTCCAGAACAGCGGTGACACACGGCGCTTGTGGCAGGGCATCCAGGCCATCACCAACTACAGGACGACTCCACCCGTCTGTGACAGTGATGCCTCCCTTCCAGATGCGCTGAATGACTTCTACGCTCGGTTCGAGGCGCAGAACAACATGTTGGCGAGGAAGATGATCCCACCTTGTGACGACCAGGTGCTTCGTCTCACCACAGCGGACGTGAGGAGAACTCTGCACAGAGTCAACCCACGGAAGGCTTCTGGACCAGACAACATTCCTGGCCGAGTGCTCAAGGGATGTGCAGACCAGCTGGCAGATGTATTCACTGACATCTTCAACATCTCCCTGAGCAGCGCCATCGTTCCAACGTGCCTCAAGACGATCACCATCGTACCCGTGCCAAAGAAGTCATCTGTGTCATGCTTCAACGACTATCGTCCCGTAGCACTCACGCCTATCATCACAAAGTGCTTCGAGAAACTAGTCATGAGGCATATTAAGACACTACTGCCTCCCACCATGGACCCACTGCAGTTTGCGTACCGTCCTAACCGCTCAACGGACAACGCCATATCCACCACACTTCACCTGGCTTCTACACACCTGGACAGAAAGAACACTTACGTCAGGATGCTGTTCATAGACTTTAGCTCAGCATTCAACACCATCATTCCTCAGCATCTAATTGGAAAGCTGAGCACGCTGGGCCTGAACACCTCTCTCTGCAACTGGATCCTGGACTTCTTGACTGAGAGACCTCAGTCCGTCCGGATCGGTAAGAACACCTCCAGCACCACCACACTGAGCACCGGCGCTCCCCAAGGCTGTGTGCTCAGTCCACTGCTGTTTACTCTGCTTACGCACGACTGTACAGCAATGCACAGCTCGAATTCCATCGTTAAGTTTGCAGACGACACAACTGTGGTGGGACTCATCAGCAACAACGATGAGTCAGCGTACAGAGAGGAGGTACAACATCTAACGGACTGGTGCCAAGTCAACAACCTGTCTCTGAATGTGGATAAAACCAAAGAGATGGTCATTGACTTTAGAAAGACACTAAGGGACCACTCCCCACTGCACATCGACGGCTCATCTGTTGAGATCGTCAAGAGCACCAAATTTCTCGGTGTTCATCTGGAGGAGAATCTCACTTGGACCCTTAACACCAGTTCCATCACCAAGAAAGCCCAGCAGCGTCTCTACTTTTTGAGAAGACTGAGGAAAGCTCATCTGCCACCCCCCATTCTCACCACGTTCTACAGAGGAACAATCGAGAGCATCCTGAGCGGCTGCATCACTGTCTGGTTCGGAAATTGTACTGCGTCGGACCGCAAGACTCTCCAGCGAGTAGTGAGGACAGCTGAAAAGATCATCGGGGTCGCTCTTCCATCTCTCACGGACATTTTTAACACCCGCTGCATCCGCAAAGCTCTCAGCATTGTGGACGATCCAACCCATCCATCACATGGACTTTTTACTCTGCTCCCGTCTGGGAGACGATACCGCAGCATCCGGACTAACACAACCAGACTGTGTAACAGTTTTATCCCTCAAGCAATCAGACTTCTAAACTCAGGACTGTAACGATTTCCTCCGGAAATTTTCTGCTGCCACACACTGATCTGTATTGACTGTTACTTGCATTTTTGACTATGTTACTTGCATTTTTGACTGTTACTTGCATTTTTGACTGTTACTTGCATTTTTGACTGTTACTTGCATTTTTGCACACCTCCTGGAAATGCACAATAATTTCTGCACCTTACTTGTATTTTGCACCATATTTACTTTTTAGGCACCTTATCTGCATTGCCAATTTTACGCTGCTAATGTACAACATGTCACTACCTCATGAACCATTGTACCATCTATTCACCATCATGTACTAACACTTGTCTTTAGTCCTGTCTTCTAATTACTTGTTTAGATTAGGGATAATTAGGAATATTTTTTGTATTATTGTTGTATTTGCACTGTTTTGTATTGTCTTGCACTTTTTGTACCGTGTTACACCGTGATCCTAGAGGAACGCTGTTTCGTTTCAATATGTACTTGTATGTAGCTGAAATGACAATAAAACCTCTCTGACTCTGACTCTGACTCTGACTGACTCTCTCTGATTTTACCAATGCTGTTTTGACTCTATGGGCACATATTGCGAATGCAGGCTGTTTATATATAGTCACAAGGGGGGAAGTCAATTCAATATAAAAGCACATGATAGGGTGCTACGGTGGTGCAGTGGTGCAGTGGTCTGCTGGAATAACCCACCATTGGTGGGATATTAATCTCCCATGTTTCAATCTAGGACGATGCTATCAACCTGGTCAGGTGCTCATATGGGCATACAGTGACGATATACTGTATATATGATGTGTATATTTTTACATTTTTACAACCCCAAATCAGAAGTTGGGACAGCATGACGTCTTGAAGGCAGCATATGTTGCTCAATGTACTGCATTTCTGCATTAATGCTGCCATCACAGAAGTGTAAATGACTTTCCAAGGCAGCGACAGAGCTGGCCATCTTAGCCATGCAGTCGTCTATGCTGTCCAGTTTGGATCTAAATTCTCCAAACTCTGAACGGAATGACTTTAATCCAGCTAATACCGTTGCTAGGTCTGCCATGCTGTTAGTAGTTTTCTTGTCCGATGGAGTGTTGGTATTTGGCTTTTGAGAAGAGCGTTTTCGAGTGAAAATATCACAGTTTTGACATAATCCCAATTCAGTTGGTATTGTTAACTTGGGGTTTTCAGGTTGTTTAGTGCGAGTTTGTTCGAAGCTCCTACGCTAAGCCAATGGCCCCCCTGGACATAATTAACATAAGGCTTCTGTTTTGCACAGTAAAGTTTTAAGTGGTATTTGTGCATGTAACTCTGTATTGTAGTGCTCGACAAAGGTTTGCCAAAGTAATCCCTCACCCATGTGGTTATATCAGCTATTGTTGAGTGGCGGTTCTTGATGCAGTGCCGTCTGAGGGATCAAAGACCACAGGTGTTTAGCTTGCGCTCTTGGCCTTTATGTACTGAAATTCCTCCCGATTCCTTGGATCGTTTAATGATATTATGCACTGTAGAGGGAGAAATATGCTAAGTGGAGATCCTCTGTCCATCTTTGCTCATCAAAGACTCTGGCTTTCCTGGATGCTTGTATGGCTTTTGTACCAAACCATGATTACAATCACATCATTATTTAGTTTTTTTCACCACATTACCAGCCCTAAATTGCCCCGTCCCAACTTTTTTTGGAATGTGTTGCAGGCCTAAAATGCAGGAATGGAGGTACATTAACAAATGAGATGAAGTTGACTAGACAAAACATGAAATATCTCGGGTTCATCCTGTCTGCAATCAAGTAAAAGTCCAACTGTATGTAAATGTCTGGCTGTCTAATTCACATTCTGTTCAGTTAAAAATGCAGATAGGATTCTTCATGCTGAGATTTATTTATTGTAATTAATCCAGTGCTTCATTAAGAACTCAAACGAGTGGAACATGAACTGAGTGGCTTAATGTTGTAATAGTAAAATTAGCATTCCTCTTCAGAGGCTGCATACAAACCACAACGCACGTTTATTTCTACTTATTTCTTTCAGCACAGTGGAAATAATGGATTTATCTATCTGTTATAATATTTATCTTCTGTTTTTGTGGTGCAGAAACATCTTAAACCTCTCCTAAATATTCTGGAAAGGTAAAAATAAGAGGTATTTACGATTGTATTCTGATATCGTACTAGCTGTTGACCTTGAATCACACCAGCGTACACATAAATACACACATAGACAGCAGGGAAAGTACCGTCCAGTCTAACGTTGCTTTTCCATCCTGGTCCTATTCACTCAACTCAACAAATATTTCTCAATACGAGCAGTAAATAATGCTAGCACACTATACGGCTGGGATCCAGGGTTCGAATATCCTGCTGTGTTATAGGCCAGTCGAGGATGTACGTACAAACACGATTGGCTACATCTGAGAATGGGGGAAGGAGAGGGTGGATGAGGGTTTACGATGGATTGGTGTCCTGGACGGGATGTGTTAATACATTGCGCCCAGTAAATTTAGGAAAACCAGACCCGCCGGGACCCTGATCGTGATAACACGGTGGTAAATTACTCTGGGTCAGTTGAGACCAGCAAACACCAAAGCAAGACCAATATTTAAGACCAAGACCAAGAAAACAAGCACCCATTCCAACGAACACCAAGGCAAGACTAAGATTTTAATATTTAAGACCAAGACTAAGACGATTTAATAGTCACAGATTCTTGTTTTTATTGCACTTTACAAAATATAGTCAGCGAAACTGTGACATCATAACATTTGTTTTGTTCAGATATTGTTATTTTAATAATACAACATATGTCCGAAAGTATCTGGACACCTGACCATAAGCTTTATCATAAACCATAGAATATGAGAACCTATTAACTGTCAATTTTGAAGTCAGCATCTCCTCCTTTATACACTGCATACCTTTCTAACCTGCTTTCACCCTGTTCTTCAATGGTCAGGACCCCCACAGGACCACCACAGAGCAGGTATTATTTAGATGGTGGATCATTCTCAGCACTGCAGTGACACTGACATGGTGGTGGTGTGTTAGTGTGTGTTGTGCTGGTATGAGTGGATCAGACACAGCAATGCTGCTGGAGTTTTTACATACCGTGTCCACTCACTGTCCACTCCAACCTTGTAGATCCACCTTGTAGATGTAAAGTCAGAGACGATCACTCATCTATTGCTGCTGTTTGAGTTGGTCATCTTCTAGACCTTCATCAGTGGTCACAGGATGCTGCCCATGGGGTGCTGTTGGCTGGATGTTTTTGGTTGGTGGACTATTCTCAGTCCAGCAGTGACAGTGAGGTGTTAAAAAACATACAGGCACAACACACACTAACACACCACCATCATGTCAGTGTCACTGCAGTGCTGAGAATGATCCACCACCCAAATAATACCTGCTCTGTAGTGGTTCTGTGGGGGTCCTGACTAATAAAGAACAGCATGAAAGTGGCATGTAGAGAAATAGATGGACTACAGTCAGTAATTGTAGAACTACAAAGTGCTTCTATGTGGTAAGTGGAGCTGATAAAATGGACAGTGAGTGTAGAAACAAGGAGGTGGTTTTAATGTTATGGCTGATCAGTGTATTATACATAGTTTGACATTCAAATTCAAATTAGTATACTAGTACACAAATACTTCCACAAAGAGCCATTTATTTATCTCATAATAGAATAAACTTTAATGCAAAATAACTTTTTTAATGAATGCCAGTTTTCACCTTTATTAAATAACGGAGGAAGAATAAAAGAGACAAATGCATTATTGGGTAATAACTGTAACTGATGATGTATCCGGCTCTTCAAATGAAAAGAAAAGACGCTTAGTAAGAACACATTAACATAAAAGGCATTAAAGAAAAGCCCACACCGGTGCCAGAGAAGCAATTTGCCATTGTCACTCGGAGGAACGATAAGCGTTTTCTTTTTCCCGTTCAGCTAAGTGATGTCCGGGCCACTGAGTTCGCACGCTTGATCTGAATACAAATATTTCATCTGCACTGTCCTAATGTGCACTGTCACTACTGTTTAGTAAACAGAACTGCAGGGTTTACAGGTAAAAATGTGTTCTGTTATTCAGTTCCGTCCACTATTATTGGCACCCCTGGTAAATATACACCGATCAGCCATAACATTAAAACCACCTCCTTGTTTCTACACTCACTGTCCATTTTATCAGCTCCACTACAATTACTGACTGTAGTCCATCTGTTTCTCTGCATGCTTTGTTAGCCCCATTTCATGCTGTTCTTCAATGGTCAGGACCCCCACAGGACCACCACAGAGCAGGTATTATTTGGGTCGTGGATCATTCTCAGCACTGCACTGACACTGACACGGTGGTGGTGTGTTAGTGTGTGTTGAGCTGGTATGAGTGGATCAGACACAGCAGCGCTGCTGGAGTTTTTAAACACATCACTGTTACTACTGGACTAAGAATAAACCACCAGCCAACAGTGTCCCATAGGCAGCGTCCTGTGACCACTGATGAAGGTCTAGAAGATGACCAACTCAAATAGCAGCAATAGATGAGCGATCGTCTCTGACTTTACATCTACAAGGTGGACCAACTAGGTAGGAGTGTCTAATAGAGTGGACAGTGAGTGGACACGGTATTTAATACCAGCACAACACACACTAACACACCACCACCATGTCAGTGTCACTGCAGTGCTGAGAATGATCCACCACCTAAGTAATACCTGCTCTGTAGTGGTCCTGTGGGGGTCCTGACCATTGAAGAACAGGGTGAAAGCAGGCTAAAACAGTATGTATAGAAACATATGGACTACAGTCAGTAATTGTAGATCTACAAAGTGCTTCTATATGGTAAGTGGAGCTGATAAAATGGACAGTGAGTGTAGAAACAAGGAGGTGGTTTTAATGTTATGGCTGATTGGTGTATATATGTATATATTTATTTAGTGTGGCATGGTGCTTTAGTGGGTAGCTAAACAGCTCTCCTCACAGCAAGAAGGTCCTGGGTTCAGTGAAGCGGTCTGGGTCCTGGAGTTTGCATGTTCTCCCCGTGTCTGCGTGGGTGTCCTCCAGGAGCTCTGGTTTCCTCCCACAGTCCATCCTGTTGGATGGTCTCTCAGCAGGCATTTTGGCAAAGCGGCAAGAAGGAAGGCCATTATTGAGTAGAAGGATGGTACAATGCTTGGACTTTGCCAAATGACATGTAAAGAACAAAGAAAGAACTGTGGTGTAATGAAATGGACTAGCAATCATAAGGTCGTCGGTTCAAGCCCCACCATTGCCAAGTTGCCACTGTTGGGTGCCTGAGCAAGGCCGTTAACCCTCAAAGCGTCTGCTGAATGCCACAAATGTTATGTAAATGTAGCCTGGAGAAAACTGTCCTTGAACATCTGCTGGTTGATACCATCCCTAGAGTGAAACATGGTGGTGGTAGCATCATGCGATGGGATGCTTCACAGTGGCAAGGACAGAGAGACTGGTAGGATTCGAAGTATAGATAAATGCAACCATGACAAGAACATTACAAGTTAATTATTGGGAAAGGTAAAGTAACAGTGGTAAACATGCCCCTGTTGGGCCCTTGAGCAAGGCCCTCAACCCGCAAATGTCGAATTGTGTTTACATTTACATTGTCAGCATTTAGCAGACGCTTTTATCCCAAGCGACTTACAGTACAGTTACAGTATATTGTCTGAGCAATTGAGGGTTAAGGGCCTTGCTCAAGGATCCAACAGTGGCGACCTGGCTGTGGTGGGGCTTGAACTGGGAACCTTCTGATTACTGGACCAGTACCTACTAGGCTACAACTGTGTTCATTCATAATTGTAAGTGTGCTTAATGCCACAAATGTTATGTAAATGTACCTGAAGAAAACTTGCCTTGAACATCTCCTGGTTGATACCATCCCTAGAGTGAAACATGGTGGTGGTAGCATCATGCTGTGGGACGCTTCTCAGTGGCAGGGACAGAGAGACTGTTAGGAATTAAAGGATACATGAATGCAACCAATTTTTTTCATCCAAAGCGACTTACAGTTAAGAGTATACATTGCAAAGCAACTAAGGGTTGAGAGCCTTGCTCAAGGGCCCAACAGTGGCAAGCTGGCAGATGTAGGGCTTGAACCAGCGACCTTCTAAATACTAGTCCTGTACCTATTAAATATTTATTACATTTCACAAAATGTCCCAACTTTTTTTGAAAATAGGCTTTGTACCATATGGGTGCAGCTCAGATGCATTTGTACCACATTGTACATTGACCCCTCAATCACCCCCACCACCCACCTCAGCCCCACAAAGTCCTTTACTTCCTCACTGAAGGGCATCTCTTCTCCGACTATTTCAGGATTCCCCCGACCTAACCAAGAACAGGAAACTATAAATATCTCGTTCCTTCAGTGCGCCTGTATTAACACCAACCTTGACGTCCTGCGCACATGACAAAGCCGACAAGATCGATTCTCAGCTTACGGCTCGTGACCTTGGGGCAGGTTTCACTCCGTGTTTAGTGGAAATCCTACCCACTGACTGAAGATTTGAATTACAGGGGGTGTCCACATGCTGTTGGTTAAGTGTATTAAAAATAGCCCACATATGATTAGAGAAGACCCTGTTCTGGACTAGAATGACAGTGCCCCTGTGCACAAAGCGAGGTCTATAGAGACAGGACTAAGGACAGTGGTAGCCTAGTGGATAGAACACAGTGGTGGTCCTACAGGGGTCCTTTTTTTAAAGAAGCATTTAAGTTGTGGATTCCATATTAATAAATACTCCGACCAGGCATAACATTATGACCACTGGCAGGTGAAGTGAATAACACTGATTATCTCATCACGGCACCTGTTAGTAGGTGGGATATATTAGGCAACAAGTGAACATTTTATCCTCAAAGTTGATGTTAGAAGCAGGACAAATGGACAAGCGTAAGGATTTGAGCTATTAAAAGTGGTCCAAGAACGGAACAGTGGTAAACCAACGACAGGGTCATGGGCGGCCAAGGCTCATTGATGCACGTGGGGACCGAATGCTGACCCGTGTGGTCCGATCCAACAGACGAGCTACTGTAACGCTGGTTCTGATAGAAAGGTGTCAGAATACAGGGTGTATAACTGAACATTTTACTTATCATTCCAGACCTAATTAGTCATAAGCCACAAGCTTTGCACATCTGGATTTGGGCAGTTTATTTCATTCGTCATGGCAGACCTCTCAAGCTTTGTCAAATTAGAAGGTAAGCATCTGTTAATCTTCAGCATCTGCCATCGTTAGGTCTCTACACAGATGTTTGATTAGGTTTAAGTGTAGTTTGATTAATAAAATGGCAATTATATCCACCATGTGTGCCATATGTGCCTGCTACTTATTGTATAAAAAGGCAGTGGCTCTCAACCTTGGAAGTGCAAACCACCTCCTTGTTTCTACACTCACTGTACATTTTATCAGCTCCACTTACCATATAGAAGCACTTTGTAGTTCTACAATTACTGACTGTAGTCCATCTGTTTTTCTGCATGCTTTGTTAGCCCCCATTAATGCTGTTCTTCAATGGTCAGGACTCTCCCAGGACCACTACAGAGCAGGTATTATTTGGGTGGTGGATCATTCTCAGCACTGGAGTGACACTGACATGGTGGTGGTGTGTTAGTGTGTGTTGTGCTGGTAGTTTTTAAACACCTCGCTGTCACTGCTGGACTGGCAATAGTCCACCAACCAAATAGATCCAGCCAACAGCACCCAGTGGGCAGCATCCTGTGACCACCGATGAAAGTCTAGAAGATGACCAACTCAAACAGCAGCAATAGATGAGCGATCGTCTCTGACTTTACATCTACAAGGTGGACCAACTAGGTAGGAGTGTCTAATAGAGTGGACAGTGAGTGGACACGGTATTTTAAAAACTCCAGCAGCACTGCTGAGTCATTTTGTACCCACAGGCCCTGTTGTTGTAGTGTGTTGTGATTATACAGATACTTGTTTGTATAATGTGAATCTTTATAGTGTATACTATTACTTTTGATCCATTAATAGATTAAAATCTATTAAATTGTTTGGGATGAATCAGGACCTGGGTTATGACCCTTGGGTTGGTCGAGATTGGTAATGAACTCGTACACGGATGCCCTTTTGTGAGGGCTTTACGTTACACTTTGTAAACCGCAGTGGGACCAGATTGCCACCAATTTTATTAATTAAGTATATTTCTTTTCGTGTTTTGTTTTGATGCATTGTTTGTGTTGCCTGGGTCACGGTAAAAATCATGGACAAAATGTGGGTCGCTTAAAATTACAATACTGATCGAAAACCAGGCTCTTTATGGCATTAGTGGCTGATTTCCAAAATGCTCTTTTTACCAAATGGGCAAATAAGTTGTAACACTGGGCATTAATAAGTCAGCCCTGACTTATTAATGCCCAGTGTTTTGGATTAAGATGTCCAACAAGCTCATGGTCAGGTGTCCACATACTTTCGGCCATATGGTGTATGATATAGGTATTGATCATCAGAAGTACTGGTGTGTGGTCATTTTTTTATCATATTCATCACAAATTATGCAACTTTTCGATCAGGAGAGGGAAAAACGCACATCCTTACATCCTTACCATGCACCTTACCACCCACGGTCTAGAGCGCCCAACCACTGACCTATAAAATCACAGTGTTTAAGTCAAAATGCCCAGACTTCTGGAATAACCTTGAGTCATTGTACTTCTCATGCAGTGAACTTTATAGGAATGAGGGAAATCACTCATGGATGATTCACACACAATATTTTTTAAGAGCCTGCAACAGTCTGAAGGTGTGAACTTAGAAGGTTAGAAGGTTTAAAGATTAGCTTTTCATCATCTTGGTATCATTCCTGTATGGGAAAGCATGTCTGGAACAATCTGACAGAGTTTAGTTTGCAGGGGAATGAAAACAAAGTCCTTTTATGAGGACGTTTATGAGCCAATCCGGCACCTCATAAAGGCAGAGCTTATAATAATGAGAGTCAAAATTGCCAACCATGCTCTAATTATTATGTCTGCTTTAGTTTTACTTAATTTTCTGGCTGAAACAGTTCAATAATTATAGGGGGTGTCCACATACTCTTGGTCATTAAGTGTATAAGCAATAGCCCTGATAATATGATTAGTCAAGGCCCTGTTCTGTCCCAGCATGACTGTTCCCTGTGCACAAAGCAAGGTCTGTAGAACCCTGACCTCACCCCCACTGAACCGATTGGAATTAATTGAGTTTTTCTTGACCAACATCAGTGCCCAGCCATATAATGCTCTTTTGATGGAATGGTTGGCCACAAATTCTCACAGCACCTCATTAAGGCAGTGCTCATAATATATACCATTTCTGAAATGGTACAGTACACTATGTATTCAAATCCTACTGATGCACTTTGGGATGTTGCAGTATGTGAATGGTATGGAGAACATTATAGACCCAGGTTGAGTTTGCCTTCTTCTCCTTTTGCACTGTCCCAATTAGAATAAGCTTAATTATCCTGTGCTTAAGCTTAATAAACACCAACAGAAGAACAGTTATACAGTTAAAAATCTAAAACCTATGAAAGAGCTTTGATTAGACTGTGATCATAGTGAAAGATTCCATCAATAACATAGATTTTTAAGCTAGAACAAAGGAACTGGTCTAAACCGGCTTGAACTGGGTTTTAGAGGTCATACAATGCAGTTGATGCTCTTCTTCTTGAAGTATTCTTGGAACATTGGAATATAACAATTGGCAATCATGCTCTAAATATATCTACACATTCTAAGAATCAATAATACTTCTAGTGTAAATTTACATTTTCTCCCACAGCACCAGTAAACATTAATAAAAGAAGCTATTATTGCTCTAATAGCAGCCAGAGATGTGCCCAGGAATTGTGCCCATGATAATCAAGTAGCTGAAGTCATTCTGTCTTCCCTTTGCTATGGTAGTCCAAATTGTGCTTAAGTGACTCTTTGCTGTGATTATCCAGATTATACAGTGCATAGGCACACAACAATTTACAATTTACACTTTGTCAGGACAAAAACTAGATCATGAAGTCCAAGAAACTGTCTGGGGCTCTTCAGGGATTAAAGGATTAAAATATACACCGACCAGGCATAACACTAAGAACACTGACGGGTAAAGTGAATAACACTGATTCTTTAACACGGTCTGCAGTGGTCAGTATCTATCAAAAGTGGTCCTAGGAAGGAATAGTTGTAAACTGGTGACAGGGTCATGGGCGGCCAAGGCTCTTTGATTGCACGTGGGGAGCGAACAGTCAAGCTACTGTAGCTCAAATTGCTGAAGAAGTTAATGCTGGTTCTGATAGAAAGGTGTCAGAATACACAGTGCATCACAGTTGCAGGGCTGTTTTGGCAGCAAAAGAAGGACCAACACAATATAAGGAAGGTGGTCATAATGTTATTTACATTTTTGGCATTTAGCAGACGCTGTTATCCAAAGCGACTTACAGTACTGTAACAATTGTGGGTCAAGGGCCTTGCTCAAGGGTTCAACAGTGGCAACCTAGCAGTTGTGGGACTCAAACCAGTGGCTTTTGGATTACTAGTCCAGTACCTTAACCACTAGGCTACAACTGCCCTAATTTTAAAATGAAACAAGCTTGGCACAATCAAGAAAACCTTACTAGAGTCGGCACATCTGGCATCTTGGTTATTGGAGCCAGAAGGGCCTTGGTCAGTAAGGTAAGAACCCAATGGTCACTCCTGACCAGTGTCTGTTGGATGGACAAGCCCCTGGGGTTTGGGGCCAAGTGGTAAGATGGAAGTGTCTCTAAATGTCCTTCAGTGGTCCAGCCAAAGCCCAGATTTAAACACCATTGAAACTCTATCAGAGCTTAGAGACCTGAGGAATCTGATTATTTGGTCTAGTGAGTTTAAAAAATGAACTTTTAGGGCAAAAAGGCAAGTGAAGGCAAACAAATGCAGCTAAATCATTGAAGAAAACCTCATATAGAGTTCACAAACTTGGACTGTGGTAACATTTCACCTTTCAACAGCCAAACAAGACTTCAGATCAAGTCTCTAAAAGTCCTTGAGTGGCCCAGTCAGAGCCTAGATTTAAACACCATTTAAACTCCATGAAACATTTGTTAAGGGACCTGAGGAAGCAGTTCATAGATGCGAGCTTGAAAGGATTTGCCATAGGAATGGGATAAACTGCTCAAATCCAGCTAGGGAAGGTTTTAAATATCCATTAAGACCTGAAGCTGAGGTTTCTACAAAGCATTAAATAAAAGGTAGTTAATTTTAGAAAGAAACTCTACAAGTGTGTTAGTCAGAATGGGCGATTAAGTGTAAATTGATAAAAGTGGCCAAATATACCACCTCATTTCCTCATCCCAGGCCATCATCAGCTAAAAAGAACAGATTTGCAACCTTAGAGATGGGTGAGAATGGTTTTTAAGTATTTCACAAGGTTTGTGTAGCATTTCACATACGCTTTGAGTAAAAGCATTGGCAGGTCCGGTGGTGCGCTGGTGAAGCCATTAGTAACGGCTGATCATGGGCTGGGGAAGCTTGTATATCTGGAGGAATGCCAGATCAGGAGTGAAGCCAGCAGTTATAATGGCAAGCATAAGGCCATCTGCTCAGCCTTTGCACACCACACATGAAAAACCTTTCCCCGAAATTAAGTGAGGAGCCATGCTAATAGGAATAACTTGCCACTTTATTGGTTTCAGCTGGTTTCTAATGTGTCCCTTACACACATGTTGGCATTGTATGCAAAATGGTTACAGAATTCAAGACAGCACACAAGCAAAAAACAATGAGCAGAATAAGCACGGTGTAAAACAACTAAATACTAAAGGTCGTACCAGAAACTCAACATCAGTTGGTTTTGGGAATGGCATCGAGTTTTAAGGTATTTTTTTCTCATAAGGATGTATGGGAAACCTGTTAATGCATTTCATGGTCCCATGGAACTGCATACATCCTGCTAAACACAGATACATGTGGATGTTTTCAGGTATGCCTCTGTCCCAACTTTTTTGTGAATGTTGCAAAGCAATTGCACCAGCATTTTACGACTTAACTGTCTGTAATTGATAAGGTAGTTACTGAGATTTGGTAAAGATTTAGACAATGTGTCTGTCTGAAAACCTAGTGAGCTGTCTTGCTAACCACTGCCTACCTAGGCAGCTGCCTAAGTAGAGAGGATTCTAACTGATGTTTAACTTTCGAAGGTAGTTTATACAGACACACAACTTAAACAGCGTCTAAGCTTATTAAGCAGAGTTAGCCTCAGGCCATTCAAACCAAAAGGCTAAGGTGACACAACCTGCTAGCATGTCTGCTAAAATCCCCCATGAACAAAAAACTGTTATAATAATTTGTCGTGTCTCCCTATTGTGTCTAGTCCATGGTGTTATTCTTAGAATTAGTCTATGAATTTTTAGTGTTAGCATTTAGCAGTATTATATACTAAAGACTTCACCTTTAGTCTAGAGATTCATGTTCATAGTGTCTCACCAATGTGCCTAATTCCTCGCTCACAGTTCTTGATTCACCTGTTTGGTGTTTAATACAATACCCTGCCAACTGTCCTAAATTGGCAGTTTTACCAGCAGAAATTGGGGCGTCCTTCTTACAGTGCAGCCTGTAAGCCCATGACAGGCATTTTTTTCTATGCATGTGGTATCAGTTTGGACTGTCTTTCCAACCCTATTTTCAAGTGTGTGTAAACTTTTGACTTTAGCTTCTAGCAAATAGATTACTATTATATTCTAATATTCTATATTATATACTATTAATGTTTTTTACAGTTATAAAAATGCCTCACCTGGTTTTATTGCAGCAGCATAGTTTGCATTGTCAATGTTTTGTTTTGTTCGGCAAGCAAACCATGCGAAACCATGAGAAAATTGCCACTCATGCATATTTCAAGAAAGTGTATAGATGATTCTGATTATTAAATACCACAGTTTGGGTTTTATTAACAAAAGCCGTATTGTGTCTTTGTAACTGAAAATTCTCAGTTACTATAACACTTACTGTGAAGCTCACAGTAGCACAGTAGCAGTATTGTCTGTGAAATTACTCAAGTGTAATTTACCAAACTAGTTTTCATTTAAAGAAGATAATTATCCAAAACATGACCCAAAGAGGAGCGGTCAACTAACTCCTTTCAAACAGTAAAGGATATGAGACAAGTGCTGCTGGGTTCACCATGTGTATACAAAACAGGTGTTCTGATGTTGCGTTTAGATCTCTACCTAGGAAATATAAAAGAAAAAATGTGTACCATTGTTGTGAAAGTGTTTCCTTCATTCTAGTTTGATATAACACTTCAGCTGTTCAGCAGTCCTTGACTGGTCTAAACTGCAGACAGGTCATTCTAGCACCTGTATTCTAACTTTAAATGCACACTCTTGTAACACATGCAGAATGCCTTGCCATTGTATATATCAGGGGTGCCCAATACATCAATGAAAAATGCAAAAATGGCACAAACTGGCTACTGATGAATGAAAACGTTCTAGATTTGTGGTGCTTTAGGTGGGCTGAGACATAGCTATGGTCATCTTTGCTCATCGTAACCTGTTTAAAATCACGTCATTATTTAGTTTTTTCACCTCATTACTAGCCCCCAATTGCCCCAACTTTTTTTGGAATGTGTTGCAGGCCTGAAATGCAGGAATGGATGTTTATTAATAAATGAAATTAAGTTGATCTCAGGTTGATTTTGTCTGCAATCAAATAAAAGTCAAAGTAAATGTAAGGAACACTGCATTTTTATTTTATTTGCATTTCCATACTCTCCCAACTTCTTCTGATTTGGGGTTGTAGATCGCTATGACCTGTCGACTGAAATAGTAAATCACAAGCCAAAAAGTATGGGCACCCCAAGCAGGGATATCCCTGAAAAGACGTAGTCTAAATAATAAAACGTTTTTGCTCTAAAATGAATATGTACCCCCTAGATAAATGTTTAAAGCTGCTGGAACATGAATAACATTGTTTCAAGTTAAAAGAGCTTCAAATGAGCATGAGGTCTGAGGCTGCCATCCAAATAGTCCCCTAAAAGCCTGACCAAATTTGCTGCTGATTGCATGGACAAAGGAAAACCAGGAGCAGGGGCGTTTTTCTAACAAATCAGCCTCTAAGCTCATACCAATGCAAACCATCTGGAGAAATTTCTGAATAGTTCTCCAGGGCTGTGACCGATTATTTACTTGGTGTCCAACGGTCTAGAATGTCCTCTGTATGTATTATGTGGTCCACAATTGATTTTAATGTGTTCCAATCATTCTGTCAGAGAAATCAAATCCAAGACTGTCATGGCATACTTAACATGGTAAATATTTGACCTCAATTGTAATCAAGACAAGCATCTGGGGGTCTCTCATTCAGCCCAGAACAGATGGTCCTACTTGCATCTTTGCAATTAATAAGTGTTGCATTTATTGTAAATCACTGAATGAAAAGCGACAATGGGTCTGTCTGAAAACTTAGTGAGCTGCCTAAGCAGAGAGTTCTAATTAGACATCGAACTTATAAGGCAGGTTATATAGACGCTCTACTTAGACAGCGATTAAGTCTGAGGCGACACAATACACCAGCATTCCAGCTAACATCTCCCTGTAGTCATATCCAAGTACCTGATTGCATTATGCTTTCTTTCTACTGATGTTGATCTTCACCCTGACTGAGGAGAGCCGTGACTAACACACGCCCCCTTTGACATCTTTTCACCCACATGAGACGACTTAATATCTGAATCAGTTTTGTGTACACAGAGACACGCCCTGATCCTCATTATCCCTCCTTTGTTCAGACGCCATCAATCTGCCAGCAGAGGTCATAATTGAATCAGTTATGAGGAAAAAAAAAAAGCAGCCAATCGTTGTTCCTGTAGGAGGCCAGTTTGCCCGATGGCAGAGCTGAGTTTCAAACCGACGAGTTCGAGATGTCGGCTTTTGTGTGCTAGCATATTTTTATGTCTATGTAAAGAGCTTACTAGGTTTTCAACATTTTGATCAAAAGATATATGAGAACAATTAATAAACATATGCTCCAAGTTGCAGCAGATGCCAAAAGCAACATCTGTCATGTGCATGGGTGACCTGCATATGTTGAAAGAAACCAATGACATGGAATTTTATTTATAGTTAATATTTAGTTAGTATTCATATTTAGTAAATGATTATTTCAACAAGATAATGCTAAGTGCTCAGTTTATTTATATATATATACAGTGTATCACAAAAGTGAGTACACCCCTCACATTTCTGCAGATATTTAAGTATATCTTTTCATGGGACAACACTGACAAAATGACACTTTGACACAATGAAAAGTAGTCTGTGTGCAGCTTATATAACAGTGTAAATTTATTCTTCCCTCAAAATAACTCAATATACAGCCATTAATGTCTAAACCACCGGCAACAAAAGTGAGTACACCCCTTAGTGAAAGTTCCTGAAGTGTCAATATTTTGTGTGGCCACCATTATTTCCCAGAACTGCCTTAACTCTCCTGGGCATGGAGTTTACCAGAGCTTCACAGGTTGCCACTGGAATGCTTTTCCACTCCTCCATGACGACATCACGGAGCTGGTGGATATTCGAGACTTTTCGCTCCTCCACCTTCCGCTTGAGGATGCCCCAAAGATGTTCTATTGGGTTTAGGTCTGGAGACATGCTTGGCCAGTCCATCACCTTTACCCTCAGCCTCTTCAATAAAGCAGTGGTCGTCTTAGAGGTGTGTTTGGGGTCATTATCATGCTGGAACACTGCCCTGCGACCCAGTTTCCGGAGGGAGGGGATCATGCTCTGCTTCAGTATTTCACAGTACATATTGGAGTTCGTGTGTCCCTCAATGAAATGTAACTCCCCAACACCTGCTGCACTCATGCAGCCCCAGACCATGGCATTCCCACCACCATGCTTGACTGTAGGCATGACACACTTATCTTTGTACTCCTCACCTGATTGCCGCCACACATGCTTGAGACCATCTGAACCAAACAAATTAATCTTGGTCTCATCAGACCATAGGACATGGTTCCAGTAATCCATGTCCTTTGTTGACATGTCTTCAGCAAACTGTTTGCGGGCTTTCTTGTGTAGAGACTTCAGAAGAGGCTTCCTTCTGGGGTGACAGCCATGCAGACCAATTTGATGTAGTGTGCGGCGTATGGTCTGAGCACTGACAGGCTGACCCCCCACCTTTTCAATCTCTGCAGCAATGCTGACAGCACTCCTGCGCCTATCTTTCAAAGACAGCAGTTGGATGTGACGCTGAGCACGTGCACTCAGCTTCTTTGGACGACCAACTGAGTGTCTGTTCTGAGTGGACCCTGCTCTTTTAAAACGCTGGATGATCTTGGCCACTGTGCTGCAGCTCAGTTTCAGGGTGTTGGCAATCTTCTTGTAGCCTTGGCCATCTTCATGTAGCGCAACAATTCGTCTTTTAAGATCCTCAGAGAGTTCTTTGCCATGAGGTGCCATGTTGGAACTTTCAGTGACCAGTATGAGAGAGTGTGAGAGCTGTACTACTAAATTGAACACACCTGCTCCCTATGCACACCTGAGACCTAGTAACACTAACAAATCACATGACATTTTGGAGGGAAAATGACAAGCAGTGCTCAATTTGGACATTTAGGGGTGTAGTCTCTTAGGGGTGTACTCACTTTTGTTGCCGGTGGTTTAGACATTAATGGCTGTATATTGAGTTATTTTGAGGGAAGAATAAATTTACACTGTTATATAAGCTGCACACAGACTACTTTTCATTGTGTCAAAGTGTAATTTTGTCAATGTTGTCCCATGAAAAGATATACTTAAATATCTGCAGAAATGTGAGGGGTGTACTCACTTTTGTGATACACTGTATATATATATATATATATATATACAGTGTATCACAAAAGTAAGTACACCCCTCACATTTCTGCAAATATTTCATTATATCTTTTCATGGGACAACCCTATAGACATGAAACTTGGATATAACTTAGAGTAGTCAGTGTACAGCTTGTATAGCAGTGTAGATTTACTGTCTTCTGAAAATAACTCAACACACAGCCATTAATGTCTAAATAGCTGGCAACATAAGTGAGTACACCCCACAGTGAACATGTCCAAATTGTGCCCAAATGTGTCGTTGTCCCTCCCTGGTGTCATGTGTCAAGGTCCCAGGTGTAAATGGGGAGCAGGGCTGTTAAATTTGGTGTTTTGGGTACAATTCTCTCATACTGGCCACTGGATATTCAACATGGCACCTCATGGCAAAGAACTCTCTGAGGATGTGAGAAATATAATTGTTGCTCTCCACAAAGATGGCCTGGGCTATAAGAAGATTTCTAACACCCTGAAACTGAGCTACAGCATGGTGGCCAAGGTCATACAGCGGTTTTCCAGGACAGGTTCCACTCGGAACAGGCTTCGCCAGGGTCGACCAAAGAAGTTGAGTCCACGTGTTCGGCGTCATATCCAGAGGTTGGCTTTAAAAAATAGACACATGAGTGCTGCCAGCATTGCTGCAGAGGTTGAAGACGTGGGAGGTCAGCCTGTCAGTGCTCAGACCATACGTCGCACACTGCATCAACTCGGTCTGCATGGTCGTCATCCCAGAAGGAAGCTGACGCACAAGAAAGCTCGCAAACAGTTTGCTGAAGACAAGCAGTCCAAGAACATGGATTACTGGAATTCCCTGTGGTCTGACGAGACCAAGATAAACTTGTTTGGCTCAGATGGTGTCCAGCATGTGTGGCGGCGCCCTGGTGAGAAGTACCAAGACAACTGTATCTTGCCTACAGTCAAGCATGGTGGTGGTAGCATCATGGTCTTGGGCTGCATGAGTGTTGCTGGCGCTGGGGAGCTGCAGTTCATTGAGGGAAACATGAATTCCAACATGTACTGTGACATTCTGAAACAGAGCATGATCCCCTCCCTTCGAAAACTGGGCCTTATGGCAGTTTTCCAACAGGATAACGACCCCAAACACAACCTCCAAGATGACAACTGCCTTGCTGAGGAAGCTGAAGGTAAAGGTGATGGACTAAACCCAATTGAGCACCTGTGGCGCATCCTCAAGTGGAAGGTGGAGGAGTTCAAGGTGTCTAACATCCACCAGCTCCGTGATGTCATCATGGAGGAGTGGAAGAGGATTCCAGTAGCAACCTGTGCAGCTCTGGTGAATTCCATGCCCAGGAGGGTTAAGGCAGTGCTGGATAATAATGGTGGTCACACAAAATTGACACTTTGGGCACAATTTGGACATGTTCACTGTGGGGTGTACTCACTTATGTTGCCAGCCATTTAGACATTAATGGCTGTGTGTTGAGTTATTTTCAGAAGACAGTAAATCTACACTGCTATACAAGCTGTACACTGACTACTCTAAGTTATATCCAAGTTTCATGTCTATAGTGTTGTCCCATGAAAAGATATAATGAAATATTTGCAGAAATGTGAGGGGTGTACTCACTTTTGTGATACACTGTATATATATATATATATATTCTTTTTCTTTAATGAGTACAGATTACTGGTTGCACCTACAGGGGTTAAATATCACACTTGGAAGCATTTTCTCCCATTTTATTATTTTTGTGCACCTTAATTAATTGTGTGGCTAAAACCGGTGTTCACAATAATTAGAAAGGAGCTCAATGCCATATTTGGACATAATGCCATTTTCTCCACATTGTTTCCAATGTTCTACTTTCTCACTTCTGTGTAGCTTAGTCTCACTTCACTGTTGAGAACAAGCCCCAGAGATAAGAGACTAATTATAATTAGTAGAGAGCTGGACAGAATGACAGAAGTAGTGATCAGTAGATTAGTAATGGGAAATCATTGATTAAAGCCTATTATGCTGTTCTCAATTAACCATTCTACCAGGGACTGACTACAGAACTTAATCCTAAATGCCCAAAATGATCCTCTAAGCACATTTATTTACCATGTTAAATGTGTGGTGTAATGCAGTACTAAATTACACAGTCAAACTGGGGTCATATTATAAACATTAGTCTTATAAACACCAACAATAATGGTTTTAATGTTATAAAATCTTTTTTTAATACAGTGTTGCTGATGTTTACTCAATTCTAATCGGGTCATAAGTTATTTTTTAGTTCTTTAAGGAGCAAAGTGAATCACAGGTATTCAGTAATACACTCATGTTGATGTTCCTTACTTAGAATTCCATTAATGGTTCTAAATGTATCATACTTAGTATGAATATACCCGTATATATACACTGATCAGACATAACATTAAAACCACCTCCTTGTTTCTACACTCACTGTCCATTTTATCAGCTCCACTTACCATATAGAAGCACTTATTTAGGTGGTGGATCATTCTCAGCACTGCAGTGACACTGACATGGTGGTGGTGTGTTAGTGTGTGTTGTGCTGGTATGAGTGGTATGAGTGGATAATACCTACTCTGTAGTGGTCCTGACCATTAAAGAACAGGATGAAAGGGGGCTAACAAAGCATGCAGAGAAACAGATGGACTACAGTCAGTAATTGTAGAACTACAAAGTGCATCTATATGGTAAGTGGAGCTGATAAAATGGACAGTGAGTGTAGAAACAAGGAGGTGGTTTTAATGTTATGGCTGATCAGTGTATAACTATCGGGGATAATCCCGCTGTCTGAGCTGCCTCATAATTGTCTCTTTAAAACAGTCTAGCTTAACCTTTAATTGTAGCTTATCAGTCTTGTGCATGATTTTATGACATAGGAGGAACTTGAAGTACCTGGAGAGCAAGTAAACCAGAAATAAGGATTTGTGTAACTGTGCGGCACCCAGTCTGTGTTTCATTGTATTAGTTAGTTGACTCGCCACAGCCTACTAATTGTAAACAAGCGCCATGCTGGTTTCTAGGATGCATTCTGTCGATTCGGGTTTACTGAAGGGTTTGGGCGTCGGTCAAACGAGCGGACAGAAACGTGAATAAATCTGTGTAATAAAAGTGGCTTGTGATGAATCGATTCTTCTCATTTTGTAGATTACACTGATCGTGTTTGTTTGTTGTATGCTGTTAGGTGTGTTTTTGTGTAGTTACCCAGTTTCGTGTAGCTGCGTATATCTGTGGACCCTACCCCACTTTCTCATGAAAAAAAGCCTCAGTGTAAGGTACTTCTATGCTTGTTCTCCTGCCCACTGATTCACATCAGTGAGTGAATCATTCTTTTTAATAAGAACAGCAAAAATGATTCCTGCTGATTAATTACAGTATTGCACACACATTTAAATCTAATGTACGGCGCAATAGTAGACAAACACACACAGGCACTCTAGTTGTCTCAGTGATATATTTCTGGTGGCTTGTCTCAGCATTTTCATGGACCCCAACTGTACCATGATAATCACTACGCTTCCAAGCATTTGATCCACACGGCTATTATGTGTCAGCTTTAATCACCGTTAAGCACATGAGGGACTCTTCCAGAGTGTACTAGATGCCATCTATGTGCTTTCTCTGTGATTAAAGACTGCTCACTGTGTAGAGATCATGGTACACGTCTCCATAGGGGGAACATTGCTTGCAATTAAACTGTAAATGTAATGTAACAACCACTAAATTGGAATTGAAGTTTGACCTGAGACATATCATGTCTATATTCTGACTTAAATATCTGTATTCAGTGTAGCTATAGTTGTTGGCCACAATAATTTGAATTTACATTTGCAGCATTTAGCAGATGCTTTTTATCCAAAGCGACTTTGCTCAGGGGACCAACAGTGGCAACTTGGTGATGGTGGGGCTTGAGCTACCACTGGCCCAAATGTAGACACCTGAACTGTATACAATATACTGTCACAGTACTGTAAGTCACTTTGGATATAAGCGTCTTCTAAAACCTGAAAATGTCAATGTAGTATTTATAATAAAATGTAACAAGACCTCCGTTTGGGCTCACCGAGGCCCCCTTGTGGGCCACAGTCCCCCTGTTGATATAACCACTGTTCTAAAACATGGTGCTGCCTATTACCAAAGGTTGTGACTTTGATTAAATGGGCCAAATAACTGCTGTTGTTTTAGTGTGTTTTTCTCACTGCAGTTCAACCCAGAAACTGAGCCAAACAACCAACAGAAGCTTACGTACGTTCTAGTTTATAGAGACTAGCAACAGTTACAAGTGACCACCCAATAATTTCAGCACAGTGATCTTATTCATTGAAGCTACATAAAAAAAGCACAGATTTAAGTGTCCCTAATGACATATTCACCGATCAGCCATAACATTAAAACCACCTTCTTGTTTCTACACTCACGGTCCATTTTATCAGCTACAATTACCATACAGGAGCACTTTGTAGTTCTACAATTTCTGACTGTAGTCCATCTGTTTCTCTACATATCTTTTTTTTTTTTTTTAGCCTGCTTTCACCCTGTTCTTCAATGGTCAGGGCCACCACAGAGCAGGTATTATTTATATGGTGGATCATTCTCAGCACTGCAGTGACACTGACATGGTAGTGTGTGTTGTGCTGGTATGAGTGGATCAGACACAGCAGCGCTGCTGGAGTTTTTAAATACCGTGTCCACTCGCTGTCCACTCTATTCGACACTCCTACCTAGTTGGTCCACCTTGTAGATGTAAAGTCAGAGACGATCGCTCATCTATTGCTGCTGTTTGAGTTGGTCATCTTCTAGACCTTCATCAGTGGACACAGGACTCTCCCCAAGGGGCGCTGTTGGCTGGATGTTTTTGGTTGGTGGACTATTCTCAGTCCAGCAGTGACAGTGAGGTGTTTAAAAACTCTATCAGCATTGCTGTGTCTGATCCACTCATACCAGCACAACACACACTAACACACCACCACCATGTCAGTGTCACTGCAGTGCTACTCTGTGGTGGTCCTGACCATTGAAGAACAAGGTGAAAGCAGGTTAAAAAGGTATGCAGAGAAACAGATGGACTACAGTCAGTAATTGTAGAACTATAAAGTGCTTCTATATGGTAAGTGGAGCTGATAAATCTGAATTGGGACATTGCAATAAGGTAAAAATAAATAAATCAATAAAGAAACACGGTCTCTAAAAAGGTTGTAAACCAATATGTTTGCCCTTAACCAAATAATGATTTTCTATATCAACCCAAATGCACAGCTTGGCTTTCATTACAGCCCTTGACTCAGACAAGGACAACTCATAGCTTAGAAAGCTTGTATATGCTTATTTTAGTAGCATTTCCTTTTGATTCTGTTTCTTTACCACATTTTTACACCTGCAGGTAAAATTATTAAGTAGGTCTATCCTACATGATATGCTAAAATATGTTTAAAACAGTGCTAGTACAATAGACAGGTTGGAATGTTGGAAGCAAGTCACCTAAACTGTAAGTTCTGAGTCAAAGCTGTCTTCTGTTTGCAAGATCAGCATATTCCATTCATATCGGTCAATGTCAAAATCAGTTTCAGGCTCAACAGCAACACAATAATAGCCTGATTTCTCTTATGTTTTATTTATATACAGAAAGAGGCTACAAGGAGAACCCAACTGAGACCTGTTTACTGGATGTTTTTGGGTGGTGCAAGTGACAGTGATATAGTAATCATCGTAAAGTTTGAAGGAGATGGTAAGTAATGGACAGTAGTATTAATAAACAATACCTAAAGTCATTTAACAAAATAGTCTGTGCAAAGAATGCAAACATGGATGAAGTGGTCAACACTGTTGGGTAGAGTAACACATTGACATCCATTTTTGCATCACTTTTGTATCAAAATTAAACTTTCTAAGAATCTAATGTCATAAGTGAGCTTTCCTTAGTTCCCTCATGAAGTAGAGACACTGTTTACAGTGGTGCTGTGACTTTAACGTTTAAAAACCACTGGTCCATGTGACTGACTAGGAGCAACTTGTCTTTTTTGGTAAATAATAAATACGTATTTTTATTTTTATGACTTTCTTGGGTTAGCGGTGCATTCCGGGCGAGTTGGGGCCTGTAAAGAAAACCCAATCCATCCAATCCACTCCGCAGCTTTAAACACTGAGGTCATAATCAGTCACCCGTGATGGAAAATGGATCAAAGCCTAAAGCAAAACACAAACAAATCTATCAGCTCACCAGAGGGTTCCTATGTTTATTCAATAAAAAGGAAAGTAAATGTCAAAAACAGCTGAATGATTCGAACCATGCACAATAAAGGAAATGTCAGTACGGATACGGTGAATAAATGCTGTTTTTACTTCAGACTTTATGATATGACGGTGTGCTGAAGTGTTCAGGTCTCAGCCAAGCTTGGATTACACAATGTGCAGCTAAATCATCAGGTTATAATCCAACTAACAGCAAAAAGCAAGTACAGTGGTACCTCGAAACTCAACGTCAACTGGTTCTGGGAGTGGCGTCGAGTTTAAAAGATGTTGAGTTTCAAGGTATTTTTTTCCCATAATGATGTATGGAAAACCTGTTAATGGACGGCATAGGACCCATACCTACTTGCTAAAAGGAGACCAGGTCCCCACTTTCCCCCTCTGTGGATCAAGAACATCTATTAAACGCATCCTCTATTCATGCCAACAGTAACCCCACAACACCCCCACCTCCCAAACTGCTTAAATTCTTAAAAGCACTTGCACTTAAAAACACCATATAAGTTAGGAAATAAACAATTAAAACTCTACACTGACATTTAAAGACTTATACAACAACAACTTCTACAGTAATGCGAGATATTTTCCTCTTCTGCTCAGCACGATCACTTTTCACCTTATTAGGAGCCATGATAAAGATGAACCCTTGTGTGGTGTTCATAGTTTTGTTACTCGGTCAATGTTTGCGGGTCTGGTGGACCCACCGCATTATTGTGTTTATAAATCAATGCAGCCATAACTGCTTTAACATACAAAATATCAGATATTTACTTTAAGCAATAAAGACAGCATATCTGGTTAACATTTACTATTTACCTATGTTGGATCATATTTATAAATATCCGTGCTATGGATTTGTTATGATAACATGATAAAGATACAGTATCTATATCAGTCTACACATCAGCCCCATTGAACACAGTCTATTCATGCTATAGCCTATACAACACATGAGGGTCAGATTTACTGTGTGTGTGTGTGTGTTGCATACATTCATTTGATGCATGTATGCATGTATGGATGTAGATTAATGAGACATACTGATACAGACAGAGAGACAGACAGACACAGCAAACATGCATGTATGGCAAGCCGTAACCTAGTGGTTAAGGTACTGGACTAGTAATCAGAAGGTTGCTGGTTCAAGCCCCACCCCTGCCTGGTTGCTGCTGTTGGGCCCTTGAGCAAGGCCCTTAACCCTCAATTGCTCAGACTGTAACTGTAATGTAAGTCGCTTTGGATAAAGGCGTCTGCTAAATGCCAAAAATGTAAATGTAATGTAAATGTAAATGTCTCTCTGTATGTCTGTCTCTCTCTCTCTCTGACTGCCTTCCTGTCTGTATCTGCCCGTCTGTCTGTTTCCTTCTCTATCTGTCTTTGCCTGTCTGTCTGTTTTTATGTATCTGTCTGTCTGTCTTTCTGTTTGTCTGTTTCTCTTTCGATCTTTCTGCCTGTCTCTCTGTCGGGCACTCTGTCTGTCTGGGTGGAGTGTACAGTGTGAACTCATTAAAAACGTGTTATTTTATATGTTCTTCATACAAAATGAACCAAAGGCAAAGAGTTTGAGGTTAAAATAATAATAAATATGATTTTTCTTTTGGTAAACATTGAAAACGGGTCCCACAGACCCAAACACCACACAAGGGTTAAGGGCAATAAATGCACAAAAACTCGAAGCTTTGGAACAATTGGGAGAATTGCACTGAGACATTCACTGGGCAAGAGCCACCACATTTCCCCCCTTGTTTACATCACTCACTTCTTCCACTTCAAGCAAGTTCTCGCACGCACGTTGAGTTTAAGGGTACAAATTTCTCGAAGAAGGTCGTCAAGTTTCAAAGAGTTCGTGTTTAGGGGACGTCGAGTTACAAAGTATGAAAAGCACCTGAAAGAATTGAACAAGAATTTAAACAAAACATTTAATTTTCTTAAGGCACTTATGATGTTGTGTTTGAACAGCTCAGTTGGAATATAGTGAAAGATCTAATGGTTTAACTGGCCCCTAATCTGAAGTGGGAAAGTCAGGACTTAAAAAAGGAGGTGGGGTCTTCATTGGTGTGTAGTAGCCCAAGGTTTAACATTTATTTAACTGACAGAAGTGCAAAGACTTAAAATGACTTTTAATATTTCGGCTGACCTAAATGATTTAATGTGGTAAATAAACACAAGAAATAAAATGCATTGCAAAGTGGTCAGGCAGCCTTAAGAGATTAAGTGTTCTTCTGGATCGGATGGTAGATCAAAATGTACTTTGACAAACCTTTCTGATCATGTGACCTCCAAGCCAGGTTTATCTTTCTGGCTTCAGCTCCTTTAAGGTACCTGAATATAAACTTCAGAGCTGCAGGTCCTTCCAGACTTTACTTTGAAGAAGGAACGTAACAACAAGCAATTCACTTTTGGAGATGTAAATGGGCCGTGTCTGGTTTGAAAGGTTCAGTGAACCGCGATGATATGAAGTCTCTGTGTTGTACTTTTTTGAGCATTGGTATGCTGATGGTGCAGCTCTTTGAGATATTGAAGAGCAGAAATATGGTATTTATGATCCATGTAGTTGAGAGGTGCAGGGGTCTGTTTGAGGCCTGATTTATAATCTTTTTGCATAGTTTTACTATTGGATTTTGCTCTGTCATCAGGCCACACTACATACAAAACACTGACAGACCTCTTAGCACCAGAGCTTATGCTGCTCTACATTTTTCTCTATGAAAGCTAAGTTTGACTCATAAAGGATGTTTTACTGACATTTGTCTCATTTACTCTTGCTTAATTTCTTATATAGTTGCCTGTGGAAAGTTCATCGCCTTGCCAAAACGATCTCTTTATTCAGTCTCGGGGTAATTTATTTTTTTGTTAAGCGTGCTTGTTTGTGATTCAGGCTTTCGGTTTAAATCTATGCTGATCTGGCCTTTGGCTACCGAACACAGAGCTCCTGAATTTGCAGCGATGCCAGAGATCATTAAGAGCAGAACAACATGTAGAGAACAAAACAAACAATTACCTCCACTTACCTCCAGAGACTCTTAGTGGGAAACATCTTAGACTGTTGCATCTTAGGTTTACAGATTTAAATCCGGTGCTTTACTTTAGATCAGCTTGGATAGGAAGGCTGCGGTGTTCACTGCCTTAGTCAGCAGGCATCTCTGGTTCATTTCATTTTAGTATGTGTGTTAGTTAGTTGAATGTCATTTGGTGGAATGTTCAGGGGGTTGTTGAACTTGAGTGACGTCCCATTCTTAATCCATAGGGATTAATATGATGTCGGCCCACCATTTGCAGCTATAACAGCTTCAACTCTTCTGGGAAGGTTTAGGAGTGTGTTTATGGGAATTTTGACCATTCTTCCAGACTGATGTTGGACGAGAAGGCCTGGCTCACAGTCTCCACTCTAATTCATCCCAAAGGTGTTCTATCAGGTTGAGGTCAGTCAAGTTCTTCCACACCAAACTCGCTCATCCATGTCTTTATGGGACCTTGCTTTGTGCACTGGTGTGCAAAATCTCTTGGTATGCTGAAGCATTAAGAGTTACTTTCAATGGAACTAAGTGGCCGAGCCCAACTCCTGAAAGGCAACCCCACACCATAATCCCCCCTCCACCAAACTTTACACTCGGCACAATACTGCTCTAGAGTCCAGTGGCGGCGTGCTTTACACCACTGCACCCGACGCTTTACATTGCGCTTGGTGATGTAAGGCTTGGATGCACCTGCTCGGCCATGGAAACCCATTCCATGAAGCTCTCTACACACTGTTCCTGAGCTAATCTGAAAGCCACATCTGCTGACCTCGCTCTATCATTTTACATGACTACCACTTCGTGGATAAGTTGCTGTCGTTCCCAATCGCTTCCACTTCGTAATAATACCACTGACTGTTGACTGTGGAATATTTAGTAGTGAGGAAATTTCATGACTGGACTTGTTGCACAGGTGGCATCCTATCACAGTACCACACTGGAATTCACTGATCTCCTGAGAGCGACCCATTCTTTCACTAATGTTTGTATAAGTAGTCTGCACGCCTAGGTGCTTGTTTTTATACACCTGTGGCCATGGAAGTGATTGGAACACCTGAATTCAATGATTTGGATGGGTGAGTGAATACTTTTGGTGATATAGTGTATTTTAGGCTTATGTAAAATAATGGGGTTGTTTTTGACACTTTTACACTGATAATAACACAAATATAATATAAAAACACTGAAATAAAAAGCTGATTCTTACAATTTCTCAGAACCCCGAGCTGTAAAAGTGAAACACGGACTGCAGATAAACAGACTCATGTGGAGCTTTCAGAGTAAATCTGTAAAAGCCAAACGCCGAACAAAGCGACTGTTCATTGTTAATTTGAAATTAGATAAATACATTTAAAAAATAAACAAACAAGCTGAACATGTTGAGTTTAACAGTAATGTTCAGTTTAAGGATACAAATTTCTCGACAAAGGGCGTTGAGTTTAGGGAACGTTGGGTTTGAAATGTAATTATGGATTTTATTTTGTTTAAAAATATAAGAAATAATAAGCGAAGGAGCTTGGGTGGTGCATCCTTCTACTACAAGTGTCCTCAGCTGGTTGTAACCTACGTTTCTGGTAGGTCTGGCTTGAGTGGTCACGGACTCTCCTTTGTGAGGTTTCATTGTGTTACAGTGGGTGGGTACTCGCTGAAGACATGGGTGGTATATGTGACAAAGTAAGGAAAAAGGGGGGACATTGGCTAAAAAAGGGGAATACATAAATGAATACAGGGCACTTTTATAGCAACCTTTATTCCATTTAATTTTGTCTTGTTTATGGCAAATACATGTCAAGAAGTGAAAAGGAAGAAAGGAAGTGGTGGAAAAACATCACATCAGCTTCTGAATAGAAAATGCACATGACAGACCATGTCATAGACCCACCCTGGAGGATTCAGTGTATCCGGTCTATGCAGCCACCATTCAGTAATCTTCAGCCTGCTGTCTCTTAACCTTTAGATTTCTAAAGCATGAGGTCACGACCTTCATTTCATCATGTGAAGACAGATGTTTTATGACCTTTGTGTTAGTGCATTATTCATTGACCAAAGCATCACGTGATGCTCATGTGCTTTCAGCAGAGATGGGGACACACAGCGACTTCAGACTCGACTCGGACTCGTTTGAAATGACTCGGACTTGACTCATGACTCGCAAAAAAATGACTCGTAAACAACAAGAGTCCCTATTTGTGTTTTTGCACGCAATGGGTAAATGTTACAGCCAGCTTCCGGCGTAGGGATGAAGCGTCGCTCCCTACTCCCTACACAGTTTGAAGTTCACTTCATTTGAACATTTTTTTTACCTTTGGATTGGGGGCGGCACGGTGGCTCGCCTCGCAGCAAGAAGGTCCTGGGTTCCATCCCCAGGTGGGACGGTCCAGGTTCTTTCTGTGTGGAGTTTGCATCTTCTCCCCGTGTCCATGTGGGTTTTCTCTGGGTGCTCCGTTTTTTTCCCACAGTCCAAAGACATGCAAGTGAGGTGAATTGGAGACACTAGATTGTCCAGGACGGTGTTCGATATGACCTTGTGAACTGATGGCCCTTGTGTGGTGAGTGGCTACCGTTCCTGTCATGAATGTGGCCAGGGTGTAGAACATGACGTTAAAAGTTGGATTGGAATCCCACTTAAAATGGTGAAATACCCTACGTAGTGCACTTCACAGGAACAACTGGGGTGAATGGAACGCTCCTACAGAATTGGCGCTAATGGTTGAACCAATCAGACCTTCTGAATTAAATTTTTAGTAAGAAATGCATATTTTTATTTGCATTTATTCAGTTTGCGTCACACAGATGATGTGTCAATGAAATGCTTGATTGGCTTTCTAACGAGTTCGTGTTTTACTTCACAACCGGGAAAAGTTTGGAGGTTTTTAATTATAAGCACATTTACAAAATAACGGATTATATCCCTAATGGGGGACACAGTTATACATTTAATAGCATCTGGAAGAACATAAGCTAAGGTAAGCAGTGGTTATGATTTTTTTTTTGCTGTGTTTTGGATTTTGGCCGCTGTGCCGTAATTTATCGTGCGCTTTTGTTTTGCAATGAAAACAAAACGTATAAGTTTCAGCTTTTAACTGGTACCTTCTTGTTATGGAAATTACGTTTATTTGCACAATGACTAGGAAAGTAAAGGCACTAAGTAAAACGGCAAAATACAGTTGCTAATCTGTTGTTGTTTTTTATCTGAACTTACATATTATTTGTTTATTTATTATTTGTTTTGTGTATATTACATTGACTCATGACTTGACTCGAACACTAGCCTAAAGACTCGAGACTTGACTTAGACTCTAGTCTAAAGACCTTTGACCCGACTCGGACTCTAGTCTAAAGACTTGTGACCCGACTCGGACTCTAGTTTAAAGACTTGTGAGTTGACTCGGACTCTAGCCTAAAGACTCGAGACTTGACTTAGACTCTAGTCTAAAGACTTGTGACCCGACTCGGTCTCTAGTTTAAAGACTCGTGACTTGAATCGGACTCTAGCCTAAAGACTCGTGACTTGACTCGGACTCTAGCCTAAAGACTCGTGACTTGACTCGGACTCTAGCCTAAAGACTCGTGACTTGACTCGGACTCTAGCCTAAAGGCTCGTGACTTGACTCGGACTCTAGCCTAAAGGCTCGTGACTTGACTCGGACTCTAGCCTAAAGGCTCGGGACTTGACTCGGACTCTACCCTAAGGCTCGTGATTTGACTCGGACTCTAGCCTAAAGGCTCGTGACTTGACTCGGACTCTAGCCTAAAGGCTCGTGACTTGACTCGGACTCTAGCCTAAAGGCTCGGGACTTGACTCGGACTCTACCCTAAGGCTCGTGATTTGACTCGGACTCTAGCCTAAAGGCTCGTGACTCGACTCGGACTCTAGCCTAAAGACTCGCGACTTGACTCGGACTCTAGTCTAAAGACTCGTGACTTGACTCGGACTCGTATTTTGTGACTTGTAAACATCTCTGGCTTTCACATTTAGTATTTTGTGCTTCTTTCTGGAAACAAAACAGCTTGTTGTGAAGTGTATACGATGCCACCGCTGTAAAGCGCATTCGTGGGTCAAGTAGGATGTCGGCTGATCTGATGAACCATCAGTTTCCTCTGGCGTCTCCTCAGCTGCATCAGATTTGCATTCATTATGTACAGTGTGTGCAATATTTGCCGCCTCAAGGTCATTTTCTCACTAAAATGTGGTGATTTATTAGAAGACTAGACTAACTCAAGTGAGAGCTATTTCAGTTAGACACCCTGCTCACCCAGCCAATTCATCTGCTGATATTTGCAATTAACCACCCACTAGCTGTGGGATCATCGGCGATAATGGACCTAATTTGCAACTGTCTCATCTTTTAATCAAATCTACAGCTTTCCCAGCTGAAATCCACCAACAGGAGGATAGCAGAGAATGATGCAAACCTAATCTATGAAACACTGTGACTTCAATGGTCAGGACTCTCTCAGGATTACCACAGAGCAGGTATTATTTAGGTGGTGGTCAGTTATGGCAGAAATATTTTAGACACCCCCCTTCCAAGGGTTTAATTCAGGCTACAGCCTTGGAAAATATCCTTCCTACCTCACATTCCTTTTAAAGTATGGACGTATCATCATTTTCTATTTACTTATGCATTTTCTCCCATTTTAGCGTAGTCAAGGTGCAGTCGAGGTGGGTATATTGTTGCCCACGCCTCCTCCGACCCACATGCAGTCCTTAGCGGAACCCGTTTTTTGCATATGGCACTCTACACAGGCACCTCTCTACCTGCCAATCAGGGTCCTTACACAGCGTTTAAAGACCCCACCTACATAGTCCGGTCATCCCGCCCTAGCAGAACCGTGTCTGCTGCAGGCACTCCCAATTATGCCCGCTAGATTGCGCCCAGCCGACAGGTGGCAATGCCAAGTCTCGAACCGAGGAGTTCAGAATCTCGGCGCTGGTGTGCTAGCGGAATACCCCGCTGCGCCACCTGGGCGCCCTTCCTTTCTAATTAAATGGTGTTTTATTTAGCTATATTTTGCCGCCTTTATGCCAACGTGATTGACGTCGTATTCACAGGTTTACGTTAGAGATTCTAGGATATAATCTGACACTGAGTACATCATAAAGCACTGCGACCCATTTAATATAATTATATATAATTATATATAAATTATTAATATATAAATATCACAATTTAAGTTCTCCATTCTGCAGGTTGTTGGGAGGTTGGAAACCAGATGACCTAAAAGAAACCCACATGAATACAGGACAAACATACCAAACACTTGACACTGACCAGAGGAAAGATTTGAACCTGGTTCATGTGTTGTTTGGTGAAATGCCACCTACTCACAGTCTTTCATTTCTTACAACACATGTTCCAGTTACAGTGTAAACAGAATCTGGTTTTGTTTGAGCCTGACCTTATATTGGATACTTTTTGGGGTTTGGATTAGTGTGGCGGTTTAGACATGCTTTAAACTGATTTAGTTTGGTCGGTTATTGAATTTGTACTCGTGTATTTCTTAAAATAGATTTAGGTTGGAGAATACAAATGGAAAAGCTTCAAATCTGTTTTGATCCAACCTGAAATAGGCAGAAAAGCCACTTATCAGTTTTATATTGCAATTCTATTAGTGCCTGCAGGCCAACAAGACTGCCTATGTGAAACATACATCACTTCTACGCCATACAGCATTACAGTTGCTGCAGTGCCAATAAGGAACCCCATCATCTTCCCTCCCTTAGGGAGGAATCACATGAAAAGCGGCAAAAATAGTAGATAGAAAAATAGCGGTTTGCATCTGACCTTTTCAAAGCGCCTCCAATGAGACGAACTGTTTGATATGACATGGTAAAATTTAGTCGGGCAGTACAAACAACGTTTAACGTGACTTATTGTGTTAAAACAACTACTGAGAAATGTAATTAGTGGAGAGAACTTATGACCAGTAATAATTAAGAGAGGTTTAGTGTTCCTATGTCATTCTTTTAGCGCATTACATTAACATTAAAACCACCTCCTTGTTTCTACTCTCACTGTCCATTTTATCAGCTCCACTTACCATATAGGAGCACTTTGTAGTTCTACAATTACTGACTGTAGTCGATCTGTTTCTCTGCATGCTTTGTTAGCCCCCTTTCATGCTGTTCTTCAATGGTCAGGACCCCCACAGAGTAGGTATTATTTGGGTGGTGGATCATTCTCAGCACTGCAGTGACACTGACATGGTGGTGGTGTGTTAGTGTGTGTTGTGCTGGAATGAGTGGATCAGACACAGCAGCACTGCTGGAGTTTTTAAATACCGTGTCCACTCACTGTCCACTCTGTTAGACACGCCTACATAGTTGGTCCACCTTGTAGATGTAAAGTAAGACACGATCGCTCATCTGTTGCTACTGTTTGAGTTGGTCATCTTCTAGACCATCATCAGTGGTCACTGGACGTTGCCCATGAGGCGCTGTTGGCCACTCATACCAGCACAACACACACTAACCATGTCAGTGTCACTGCAGTGCTGAGAATGACCCACCACCCAAATAATACCTCTTCTGTAGTGGTCCTGTGGGGGTTTACAAAGTGCTTCTATATGGAAAGTGGAGCAGATAGGATAGACAGTAAGTGTAGAAACAAGGAGGTGGTTTTAATGTTATGGCTGATCAGTGTATATTCATTATTTAATATTGTTTGCATGCATTATTACTCAGGGACACTCTTGAGTGCTGCAATCTCTTTCCTTCACCCTCTTCAGTTACAGAGTCGTCTCAGAGCTAACTAGTCAGATAATTAGATCCGTCTGACTTATTTTCAGAACTGTACGTCAATTCGAGACCGAGATAACAGGAGCAGATTATTACATCAAAATGGGAAAATACTAGAGCTTCTGGAATGTGCATTAATCATAAATATACTGTAGATGTATAATCGGATTATTTCGTGCAGAGGGATGGTGCGCAGTTGAGATTTGTATATTAATGGCATTTAGTCGCTTTTATTCAAAGCAATTTACAGTTCTGAATACAGTTCAAGCAGTTGAGTTTTGAGGGTCTTGCTCAGGGGTCCAACAGTGGAAACTTGGCAGTGGAGGGCTAAACCTCTTAGCTACCACTGTCTATGAATCTCCAAAATCTACTGCTTTAATACATAGATGTATGTGATAACAGTCATAGCACTGTTTGGATTTTATGTTTATTAAACTTTGTAGTTATCAATCAGGATACATACTTCTTTGCCCAAAAAGGACATTTAGAAATATACAATATCAATTTTAAGCAGCAAATCTGATTAATAATTTGTTGGTGTAGAAAGTTCCATAATACACAAACCTCTTGTTAGTGGTGGTTATTAGTTTATTAGGATTTTGACGTCATGTTTTACACTTTGGTTACAATTATGACAGGAATGAAGGTTCATCAGTTCACAAGATTATATTGAACACAGTCATGGACAATTTAGTGTCTTCGATTCACCTCACTTGCATGTTTTTGGACTGTGGGAGGAAACCGGAGCACCCGGAGGAAACCCACGCGGACACTGGGAGAACATGCAAACCCCACACAGAAAGGACCCGGACCGCCCCACCTGGGGATCAAACCCAGGACCTTCTTGCTGTGAGGTGACGGTGCTACCCACTTACATTACATGAGCTTTACAAGCCCTTGCTCCTTACTCTGTACATCAGTGGTTCTCAACCAGCGAACCGAGGCCCCCCCCCCCCCCCCCCCCATATACGATAAATTATGATTTAGTTAATGCAGATCTTCCAGAAGCTGTCTTAATGTTTTTCTTTGTCACCTGTGACTGCAGCCTCGATTTCATGGCACGTCTTTTGGTCACTGTCTTCGTTTTGTGTCCATGTGGGTTTAATCACTTTCCTAAAATATCCAGCATGTGGATAGAGATTGGTGTTTGACTCCCCACAATGGACCCATTTGATGTTTAAAGTTGTCTCAAGACCTATTGTAACCCTAATTGGCTTGTTGACTTTGTATTTACATTTTACATTTGCAGCATTTAGCAGATGCTTTTATCCAAAGTGACTTGCAGTTATGACTGAATACAGTTCAAGCAATTGAGGGTAAAGGGCCTTGTTCAGGGGGCCCAAAAGTGGCAACTTGGGGCTGGTGATGCTTGAACTGGCAACCTTTAATTACATTTACATTTTACATTTACATTTTCAGCATTTAGCAGACGCTTTTATCCAAAGCGACTTACACAATGAGCGGAACACGATGAGCAATTGAGGGTTAAGGGCCTTGCTCAGTGGCAACTTGGTGGTGGCGGGGTTTGAACCGGCAACCTTCTGTTTACTAGTCCAGTACCTTAACCACTGAGCTATCACTGGCCCTTTCATTTTAATTACTGGCCCTTTAATTACTAACCCTGTGCCTTAACTGCTGAGCTACCACTTCTCCACCTATAAGAATCAAAATACTTTATTGATCCCAGAGGGAAATTGCAGTTCTTACAGTAGCACCCATTTATGTAGAAAAAATAAACACTCTACTAGCTTAAAAACAAAGAAAAAAGAAGAAAAATTTGCAAATAGAAGTTAAAAAAGTTATTTACACATAATTAAATAGTTAAAATGCTTACATTATTATTGCACATATGAATGAGGAATTATAGAGTTTGATGGCCACAGGTAGAAAAGACTTGCACTGAATGTGCTCCTTTGTCTCATCACCGTGTCATAAAGTGGGTGGGAGCCATTGTTCATGATAACCTGCAGCTTAGACAGCGTCCTCCTCTCCGACACTGCCGTCAGAGAGTCCAGCTCCACACCCACATCATCACCGGCCTTGCGGATCAATTTGTTAAGTCTGTTGGCATCTGCCACCCTCGGCCTGCTTCCCCAGCATGCAACAGCATAGAGGATAGCACTCGCGTCCACAGACTCATAGAAGATCTTGAGCATAGTGTAGTTTGCTTAAAGTAGCAAGTACATTGACAAGGCATAACATTATGACGACCTTCCTAATATACCATATAGAAGCACTTTGTAGTTCTACAGTTACTGACTGTAGTCCATCTGTTTCTCTACATACCTTTTTAGCCTGCTTTCACCTTGTTCTTTAATGGTCAGGACCCACACAGGACCACCACAGAGCAGGTATTATGTTGGTCCCCCTTTTGCTGCCAAAACAGCCCTGCAACTGTGATGCACTGTGTATTCTGACACCTGTAATCTGACTCTCGAGAAGTCACAGAAGCAAGAAAACTTACGCAGCCACCCTACCACATTTCATTAATGAGCAACTAGGTGTCAAAACAACCCTCTCCTATGTGCTCTCCTCCTGTTTATCTCACAGAATCTCTAAGTACTGACAAACGAACCCGTTCCTCCTTCATTTACCAAGGAAAAAGTCCGGCAATGAGCCTCAGGGACACAAAGTCACGCCAGAACACTTACGATGGAACACCTTGGTAATGAACTAAGATATCTCATTAACCCACAGGCTTTAATGCTGAAAAGAGCTCTGTTGAGACACGGCTGCATCAGGACCAGTGTTGTATGGAGTATTAAACGCTCACGCTTGGGGGTATTGATAGCTTTCTGATAAATGACTCGAGTAAAAACAACCATGGAAATGTTATTCGGGGTACCAACAGTGAGTATCAAAAGTGTAAAGAGTCTAACATGCTTAAATTATTCCTTTTAAATACACTATATTGCCAAAAGTATTCACTCGTCTGCATTTACACTCATATGAACTTGAGTGACGTCCCATTCTTAATCCATAGAGTTTAATATTATGTCGGCCCACCCCTATAACAGCTTAAACTCTTCTGGGAAGGCTTTCCACAAGGTTTAGGAGTGTGTTTATGGGAGTTTTTGACCATTCTTCCAGAAGCGCATTTGTGAGGTCAGACACCGATGTTGGACCAGAAGGCCTGGCTCGCAGTCTCCGCTCTAATTCATCCCAAAGGTGTTCTATCGGGTTGAGGTCAGGACTCTGTGCAGGACAGTCAAGTTCTTCCACACCAAACTCGCTCATCCATGTCTTTATGAACCTTGCTTTGTGCACTGGTGCGCAGTCATGTTGGAACAGGAAGGGGCCATCCCCAAAGAATTAAGCATTAAGGGGCACACCATAATCCCCCCTCCACCAAACTTTACACTTGGCACAATGCAGTCAGACAAGTACCGTTCTCCTGGCAACCGCCAAATCCTCTTGGTGATGTAAAGCTTGGATGCAGCTGCTCGGCCATGGAAACCCATTCCATGAAGCTCTCTACTAAAGCAATAAGCCACGAGAGACTGTGCGTTACTGTGATTTTAGCACGGGGATGACGTTTTTGTTAAAACTTCTTTCCCCGTGCTAAAATCATAGCAGTAACGCACGGTCTCGAGTGGCTTATTGCTTTTATAAAACGGCGGTCAACATAAAATACAATAAATACAACAATGTTTAATTCATAAATGTATTTATTGTGTATAAACTTACAATAAAGCGTTCTTCCGCGACGCCAGGTAGTTCGATTAACATTGTTGCTAGGCAACATAAGGGCGAAAATAACATTAACTTTTTCTTTTCAGTGGCGTATTAATATGGAATGATGTGAGGTGGTCATAGGTGTGCGTTTATCGGGGATTTTACAACGGCTTCGAACGCGGCTCAGCCAATCAGATTTCAGGACCGGAAGTATCCGTTTTATAAACACTGTTTTGTAGTGCCTGACAAAGGTTTGCCAAAGTAATCCCTCACCCATGTGGTTATATCAGCTATTTGGCGGTTCTTGATGCAGTGCTGTCTGAGGGATGGATGATCACGGGCGTTCAGCTTAAGCTTGCGCACTGAAATTCCTTGAATCATTTAATAATATTATGCACTGTAGAGGGAGAAATATGCAAATCCAATGATCCTTTGATCATCTTTGCTCATCAAAGACTCAGCCTTTCCTGGATGCTGCTTTTGTACCAAACCATGATTACAATCACCTGTTTGGAATCACATCATTATTTTGTTTTTTCACCTCATTACTAGCCCTAAATTGCCCCCGTCCCAACTTTTTTATAATGTGTTGCAAGCCTGAAATGCAGGAATGGAGGCATATTAACAAATGAAATGAAGTTGAGCAGATAAAACATAAAGTATCTTGGGTTCAAACTGTCTGCCTTTCTGATTTGGAATTGTATTATAAAATATCAGATAAAAGAACAAGTCTGTGGGAAACATTAATTATATTTTTTTATTTAATAGGTTTAATATAATTAAATATAATTACAGCACAGCAACCTTCAATTAGCTTTTATTTAAAACCTTTAGGGTGCCATCATTACGAAATGATTTTGTACCATGTTCACATCATTCTGAAATGGATTTATTGTGTGTGTTCATTCAAATTATCCCTGTAATGTTTAATAATTTTAATATTAAAGAACTCCAAAGCTTTGTAATGGTTTTCCTAAATTAAATTGAATAAAATGTTTATCCCAGTATTGATCTTAGAGATCTTAGAGGTAGTGGACCAGTGTAATAGATGGCTTACATATTTATTATACATTATATTGCCAAATGTATTCACTCACCCATCCCAATCATGGCCACAGGTGTATAAAACCAAGCACCTAGGCATGCAGACTGCTTCTACAAACATTAGTGAAAGAATGGGTCGCTCTCAGGAGCTCAGTGAATTCCAGCGTGGTACCGTGATAGGATGCCACCTGTGCAACAAGTCCAGTCGTGAATTTTCCTTACTACTAAATATTCCACAGTCAACTGTCAGTGGTATTATAAGAAAGTGGAAGCGATTGGGAATGACAGCAACTCAGCCACAAATTGGTAGGCCACGTATAATGACAGAGCGGGGTCAGCGGATGCAGTGGAGTCAATCACTACAGACCTCCAAACTTCATGTGGCCTTCAGATTAGCTCAAGTACAGAGTTACATGCACAAATGCCACTTAAAACTTTACTGTGCAAAAAAGAAGCCTTACGTCAACCATGTCCAGAAGCGGCGTCGACTTCTCTGGGCTCGGAGGCATCTAGGATGGACCATCACACAGTAGAAACGTGTATTGTGGTCAGATGAATCAGCATTCCAGGTGTCTTTGGATTAAAATGGACGTTGTGTGCTCAGGACCAAAGACGAAAAGGACCATCCAGACTGTTATCAACAACAAGTCCAAAATCCAGGATCGGTCATGGTATGGTATGGCACTTCTGTGATGGCAGCATTAATACAGAAAAGTACATTGAGATCTTAGAGCAACGTATGCTGCCTTCAAGACGTCATCTTTTCTAGGAACGTCCAGCATTTTTCAACAAGACGATGCAAAACCACATGCTGCACACATTACAAAGGCATGTCTGCGGAAGAAAATGGTACAAGTCCTGGACTGGCCTGCCTGCAGTCCTGACCTGTCCCCAATAGAGAATGTGTGGAGACTTTCGACCCCGTACTGTTGCACACCTTAAGACGTGTTTGCAGGAAGAATGGGACAAAATAGAACCTGAAACACTAAATCACTTGGTCTCCTCGGTGCCAAAACGTCTTTTAAGTGTGGTGAAAAGGAATGGCAACATTACAAAGTGGTAAATGCTGGTGATCCCAACTTCTTTTGGAATGTGTTGCAGGCCTGAAATGCAGGAATGGATGTTTATTATTAAATGAAATGAATGTGAGCAGATAAAGCATGAAATATCTCAGGTTCATCTTGTCTGCAATAAAACCAAAGTCAAAGTAAATGTAAGAAACTCTTTTCTGATTTGGGGTTGTAGATATCAGACATTCTTAAAGGCATTCTCATACTAGAAGTTTCATTGTGGGAAGAAACCAGGCTGGTTTTATTGCCCTCTAAAATAGCCCACAGTGACAGCATATGGATTTTAGATTAATAACCCTTTCCCATGTAAGGTTGCCAACCTAGTTTACTAGACAATGTTAAAAATAAACCAAAAGCAATACTGGGCTTAACAAAACAAAGCACTATGCTTGGTATTAGCATGAATCAACTGATGTCTGTGATCATTTAATTTAATAATTGCATCTTTCCGTCTCGTTTTTTATGTACACTCACTCTTTGTACAAAATACCAAATTGCTTAACTCACAAATTGAGTTAGCGCTGTCTGAATTGAGCAAAATAAGCATACTGTAAGCCTGCGGAACATGAAAGTACAACTAATATCTGCATAAATCACCCTGACAGAAACCCAGCTAACAAGTAAAGCATGTATAGTCTGTTCAGAAAGAATTCCGACCCTGTGTGTGGGTTTTAAATGAATATAATAGCAATCGTTCCATTAGTCTACACCTAATCACCCGTTATAATAAAGTCAATACTTTGTAGAAGCCTGTGGCAGCACTTACAGCTGCAAGTCTTGGCTTTACACACCTGGATTTACACAGTATGTCCCATTATTTATGGCAAATCGTCTTATACTCTATTAGATTATATAGCAAGTATGTGTAAACTGCCATCTTCAGGTCTCACCACACTCAAAAACAGTGAAATACTTGCCTTAAAAACCATGGCAGTGTTGTTTTGGCTGTATGCACTGGGTCATTGTTGTGCAGAAAAGGTAAACGGTTGCCCCAGTCTGGTCTGGGTTTGCATGCCCTCTAAATGAGGTTTGCTTCAAAGATGTTCCTGTATTTTGTAGCACCCATGTAGCATGATGCTGCCTCCATCATCACCAGACATATTGCTTGCTGTCTGTCCAAAGTGGTTAAGGTACTAGATTAGTGATCAGAAGTAGGTTCAAACTCCACCACTGCCAAGTTGCCACTGTTGGGCACTTTAAGCAAGGCCCTTAAATACAAATTGCGTGCACTGTTTTGGTCACAATTGTAAGATGTTTTGGTTAAAAGTGTTTGTTAAATACAGTGGAACTTCAATTTAACGGACCTCCATTTCACAGATTTATCAGACATGTCTACTACGAGAAGTGTACCAAGACCAGTAGTTCAGAGGGCGGTAGTGGTAGTGGGTAGCACCGTCGCCTCTCTTTTACACAGTATGTCCCATTATTTATGGCAAATCTTCTTATACTCCTTTAGATTATATAGCAAGTATGTGTAAACTGCCATCTTCAGGTCTCACCACACTCAAAAACAGTGAAATACTTGCCTTGAAAACCATGGCAGTGTTGTTTTGGCTGTATGCATTGGGTCATTGTTGTGCAGAAAAGGTAAACTGTTGCCCCAGTCTGGTCTGCCAAGTTTCAAGACTTCAAATAATAGCTACTATACGATCACGGCAAAAAAAATAAACTCCTGCTCCACCACACAAGTGAAATGAAATTTATCCCTAGTAGTACTGTAAACCAATTTTAATATTTATTTACAAGTTTAACATTACATATTTACATATCTATTTACATTGTTCATTTTACTGTTTACCATATGTGCATGTTTAGCACTTCTGTGGACCTTAGTGCTGTGTAAAAAAATCTGGGAAAAAAATCACTGTTTTGGACAATTACGTTTTAGGGACCGGTGCCTAAAACGGTGCCCCCCCCCCCCCCCCTTTTAGTCCATTAAAGGTTCCACTGTACTGTAAAATGTAAAAAAAAAAAAAAAAAAGCCATTCTTCCATGATTCTTCAATGACAGCAATGATTGTCCATTCAAAAGTGTTTCCATCTCTGAACAGACTTTTGGAGCCCTTTTATAGGGACCATTGGGTTCTTGCTTGCTTTCCTGACAATGCAGTGTCAAAGGTCAGCTCTTATATAGACCCAGGTTTGTGCATTTCCAAAAGAGGTGGACTTCAGTTAAGTTCTGGACTAGTCTTTAGAACAGTTGAAGCAACCAGATTACAATTTGGAGTGCCACATCAAAGGCTTTTTGTAAGAGGTCTGAGTACTAGGGTGCGGACAAAATATCAGAAACAGGTAACACAATATATTGTTTAGTGATCTGACAGAGAATATGCTTTCTATATGCTAGCTAAGCTTTACATCTAATCTATATAATATTGTATGGTTTGGGATGACGCTCAGGTGGTGGAGCGGTATAGTACGCTAGCACACCAGAGCTGGGTTTTCGAATACATCGTATGGAATCTCAGCTCTGCCATCCGACTGGGCTGGGCTGGGCGGCTGCATGAACAACAATTGGCTGTTGTTCATAGGGTTAGGGACAAGTCGGATCATGGGTCCTCATAACTGGTGCAATTACGACCCCTGCTGGCTGATTGATGGCGCCTGCACAGGGCTAAGGGCTAATGCTGATCAGGGTGTGGCTCTCCGTGCACAATGCTGATTGGTATATATGAATTCGACTTGTGCAGGTGGAAAATGCAGTCTGTACCGGGCACGTGTCGGAGAGGGCATGTGTCAGTTGAGAAGCGTCCTAAGTCAGCGGTGGAGGGTTGAATCAGGGTAATTGGACACAAGACTAGGCCAGTGATAGCTTAGTAGGCCAGTGATAGCTTAGTGGTGAAGGTACTGGACTAGTAAACAGAAGGTTGCCGGTTCAAGCCCCGCCACCACCAAGTTGCCACTGTTGGGTCCCTGAGCAAGGCCCTTAACCCTCAATTGCTCATCGTGTAAGTCGCTTTGGATAAAAGCGTCTGCTAAATGCTGAAAATGTAAATGTAAAGATTAGGGGAGAAAATTGGGGGGGAAATGTTGGAAAAAAATGGTTTGGGATGAAATTTTAACAATTATTTCAGTGCTTCAAGAGATTAATGTGTTGGCAATCTACTTTACAGTCTACCAACACTTTATTTGAAGAATAAATGATAAGTCTGGTAAATAAAGAAGCCATGGCTGGTATTCAAAGTGTTCATTAAACCACTTTACCAATAGGCCTATGCAACCTTTATAGGACGATGTATCTCTTCAAAATCATCATGGAATATGGGAACATCATCAGGAAGGAGTTTTTGCATCATATTGTACACTGAAGCATAGGTTTGATGTCCATATTGGTAAAGACTACAGGTCCAGCCTGGACATAGCTGCCAGTAACCCTTTAGAATTTTGTGAGGTGGTAAAAGCCACAATGTGACATGGTTTTGGAACAGGATGTCCAAATAATTGCTGCTTTTTGTCAACAGAACATTAATTTTTTTGCCTTTTGTAGGCATATTGCTGTACAATATAAAGAATTTACAAAATAACATTACATTACATTTGGGCAGGGAAAATAACTAATTTACATCTTAACAAAGCTTTCCACCAGCCATTTACCGCGTTACGCTGGCTCACTCTTATGCCTTGTATTTTCCTTCAGTAAGAGTACGAGAGGGGGTCAAAGAGTGTGTTCTTCTTTAAGCTCAGTAAACAAATTCAATTCGGAGGCACACTGGCCTCAGATTAGTAACAATTGAAAGGTGATGAGTGACAGGAGGAGCAGTGAACATGCATTCATATTACATCAGAGACAGGACTGTTCTGGAGATAGAAATAACAAATGAACACACAGCAACCATCAACAAATCTCCACTAGTGGCCAACCAGGCACAAATTACATCTGTACTGCATAGAGATAATTACAGTGCCAGTTTGTAAATCACTAAAATTTTGCTAGGGACAATTCATTGAGGTCAGTAGGCCAATGTTATCCTAACCCAAATTTATTTACATGTCTGGTTTTGTAAATCTGACATATTAGATGACTTATGAAACCACCTCCTTGTTTCTACACTCACTGTCCATTTTATCAGCTCCACTTACCATATAGGAGCACTTTGTAGTGACTGTAGTCCATCTGTTTCTATACATACTTTTTTAGCCTGCTTTCACCCTGTTGTTCAGTGATCAGGACCCCCACAGGACCACTACAGAGTAGGTATTATTTAGGTGGTGGAACATTCTCAGCACTGCACTGACACTGACATGGTGGTGGTGTGTTAGTGTTGTTAGTGTTGTGCTGGTATGAGTGGATCAGACACAGCAGCGCTGCTGGAGTTTTTAACTACCGTGTCCACTTACTGTCCACTCTATTAGACACTCCTACCTAGTTGGTCCACCTTGTAGATGTAAAGTCAGAGACGATCGCTCATCTATTGCGGCTGTTTGAGTTGGTCTTCTTGTAGACCTTTATCAGTGGTCACAGGACGCTGCCCACTGGGTGCTGTTGGTTGGACGGATATTTTAGCTCGGTGGACTATTCTCAGTCCAGCAGTGACAGTGGTGTGTTTATAAACTCCATCAGCGCTGCTGTGTTTGATTCACTCATACCAGCACAACACACACTAACACACCACCACCATGTCAGTGTCAGTGCAGTGCTGAGAATGATCCACCACCCAAATAATACATATATATTATGGCAAGCCAAACAGGAAATATATAGCAAACATATACAGTGTATCACGAAAGTGAGTACACCCCTCACATTTCTGCAAATATTTCATTATATCTTTTCATGGGACAACACTATAGACATGAAACTTGGATATAACTTAGAGTAGTCAGTGTACAGCTTGTATAGCAGTGTAGATTTACTGTCTTCTGAAAATAACTCAACACACAGCCATTAATGTCTAAATAGCTGGCAACATAAGTGAGTACACCCCACAGTGAACATGTCCAAATTGTGCCTAAAGTGTCAATATTTTGTGTGACCACCATTATTATCCAGCACTGCCTTAACCCTCCTGGGCATGGAATTCACCAGAGCTGCACAGGTTGCTACTGGAATCCTCTTCCACTCCTCCATGATGACATCACGGAGCTGGTGGATGTTAGACACCTTAAACTCCTCCACCTTCCACTTGAGGATGCGCCACAGGTGCTCAATTGGGTTTAGTCCATCACCTTTACCTTCAGCTTCCTCAGCAAGGCAGTTGTCATAATTCCATTCAAAAAGTGAAACTTGTATATTATATTCATTCATTACACACAGACTGATATATTTCAAATGTTTATTTCTTTTAATGTTGAGGATTATAACTGACAACTAATGAAAAGCCCAAATTCAGTATCTTTAAAAAATTAGAATATTACTTAAGACCAATACAAACAAAGGATTTTTAGAAATGTTGGCCAACTGAAAAGTATGAACATGAAAAGTATGAGCATGTACAGCACTCAATACTTAGTTGGGGCTCCTTTTGCCTGGATTACTGCAGCAATGCGGCGTGGCATGGAGTCCATCAGTCTGTGGCACTGCTCAGGTGTTATGAGAGCCCAGGTTGCTCTGATAGTGGCCTTCAGCTCTTCTGAATTGTTGGGTCTGGCGTATCGCATCTCCCTCTTCACAATACCCCATAGATTTTCTATGGGGTTAAGGTCAGGCGAGTTTGCTGGCCAATTAAGAACAGGGATACCATGGTCCTTAAACCAGGTACTGGTAGCTTTGGCACTGTGTGCAGGTGCCAAGGCCTGTTGGAAAATGAAATCTGCATTTCCATAAAGTTGGTCAGCAGCAGGAAGCATGAAGTGCTCTAAAACTTCCTGGTAGATGGCTGCGTTGACCTTGGACCTCAGAAAACACAATGGACCAACACCAGCAGATGACATGGCACTCCAAACCATCACTGACTGTGGAAACTTTACACTGGACCTCCAGCAACGTGGCTTCTGTGCCTCTCCTCTCTTCCTCCAGACTCTGGGACCTTGATTTCCAAAGGTAATGCAAAATTGACTTTCATCAGAGAACATAACTTTGGACCACTCAGCAGTCCTTTTTGTCTTTAGCCCAGGCGAGACGCTTCTGATGCTGTCTCTTGTTCAAGAGTGACTTGACACAAGGAATGCGACAGCTGAAACCCATGTCTTGAATACATCTGTGCGTGGTGGTTCTTGAAGCACTGACTCCAGCTGCAGTCCACTCTTTGTGAATCTCCCCCACATTTTTGAATGGGTTTTGTTTTACAATCCTCTCCAGGGTGCGGTTATCCCTATTGCTTGTACACTTTTTTCTACCACATCTTTTCCTTCCCTTCGCCTCTCTATTAATGTGCTTGGACACAGAGCTCTGTGAACAGCCAGCCTCTTTAGCAATGACCTTTTGTGTCTTGCCCTCCTTGTGCAAGGTGTCAATGGTCGTCTTTTGGACAACTGTCAAGTCAGCAGTCTTCCCAATGATTGTGTAGCCTACAGAACTAGACTGAGAGACCATTTAAAGGCCTTTGCAGATGTTTTGAGTTAATTAGCTGATTAGAATGTGGCACCAGGTGTCTTCAATATTGTACCTTGTCACAATATTCTAATTTTCTGAGATACTGAATTTGGGGTTTTCATTAGTTGTCAGTTATAATCATCAACATTAAAAGAAATAAACATTTGAAATATATCAGTCTGTGTGTAATGAATGAATATAATATACAAGTTTCACTTTTTGAATGGAATTACTGAAATAAATCAACTTTTTCATGATATTCTAATTTTATGACCAGCACCAGTATATACTGTATATACTGTATATCTATATATATATATATATATATATATATACAGTATATATATATATATATATATATATATATATATATATATATATATATATATATATAAATATATATACAATGAATTACTCTTTTTAGATGGCAGCTTTTATATGTCATGTTAATTGTGCTATTTATCCCGGCTTGGGACTGGAACTGATGTGCCGCCCCCCCCATTGGCTGGCTTTAGTAACGCCACACGCCTTCTGGATCTGTAAGCCAAGTAATTTAAAGCAATTCAACCACCTGGAGCGCAGACTCGGGCACTGCTGTTTCACACCAAACACCAAACCATTACAGCTCACTACGTTTACTATAGTGTGTATCTTATTTACCTTGTTTTGGTAATCTTGGCACCTTGGCTTGAATGTTACATTTGTAAATGCATGTGAGCTGTATTTTAAAATTTGTGGTGATTTGTGGTAAAATTTGTGGTAAAATGCCATGAGGAGGGGTATAAGGTGGCATGGATTTTGGGAATTTATTGCAGGCTGGCATGTACAATTGTGCCCAATCTAACACAATCCAGCCCTGCAGATCAAATGCCAATAAGTTAAGAATCATGGGTGTACAGACAACATCGATTCCTATTCCTTTGATCCGAAAAAGGTCAAGCTTTGTCCCAGTATAGATAGATAGGTTGCACACAGGGTAATGGGTAACTAACTGCTTAGGGACCATGTCAGGGATCTATTCTGCTTCTGCAGTGCCATCTAATGCTCTCAAATAAACACATCCCTGACTGTTGGAAATCAGACAACTGCTAAATTACTTATTGACCCAAGATCATTTTTGTAAATTAGAGAACCACCCTATTTCACTGCTTCCTGCTTTCCCTATAGTTCTGTCACTTCATATCCTTTTCCATTTATCAGTATGAAGAAACGGTTGATCAGAAGACTGAGCTTGATGATTAAAGAACTTGGCTGTGTATATATTCACAAATTTAACCCAAAACACTTGCTTGTACACCCACTATCCATTTTATCATCTCCACTTACTATATAGAACCACTTTGTAGTTCTACAATTACTGACTGTAGTCCATCTGTTTCTCTATATAATTTTTTAGCCTGCTTTCACCCTGTTCTTCAATGGTCAGGACCCCCACAGAGTAGGTATTATTTGGGTGGTGGACCATGGAACACATTAACAGGTTTCCCATACATCCTTATAGGATAAAAATACCTTGGACACCACTCCCAGAACCAATTGACGTCGAGTTTAAAGGTACCGCTGTTACTATTATTTTTAAGTGTTACACCGCCATCTAGTGGTTCTTTATAGAAAGCGCAGTTTGGGGAGCTGTGCCAATGCCATTAAAACTTACTACACGTACAACACTGCCACATATCCGCTTATTCAATTAGGGTTGCGGGGGTGTGGGTGGGTGCTGCAGCCTATCCCAGCTTTTCAATGGGCGCAAGGCACACAGTAACACCCTGGATGGGATGCCAGTCCATCACAGGGCAGACACACACACACACACACACACAAAACCATTCACATATGGGGCAGTTCAGTGTCTTCAATTAACCACACAGACACGGGGAGAACATGCAAACTCCACATAGAAAGGACCCGGAGCCGCCCGGCCTGAGGATCGAACCCGGGACCTTCTTGCTGTGAGGTGACAGTGCTACCCACTAAGCCACCGTCAGCGCAAATTAGACCAGCTAATATAAAATAACCAATTATAGCCGCTCAGGTGGCGCAGTGGTAAAAACACACGCTGCAACCGGAGCTGGATCTCGAGTACGTCGTATCGAATCCAGCTCCGCCTTACCGGCCGAGGCTGAGCGGCTATATGAACAACGATTGGCCTGTTGTTCAGATGGGCGGGACTTAGGTCGGAAATGGGTCTCTCTCTGTCAGAATGGTGCGGTTACGACCTCTGCTGGCTGATTAGAGGCGCCTACACGGAGATAAGGAAGGAGTGCTCTTGAGGGTGCGTCTCTCCGCACGCAACGCTAGGTGGCGCAACACTCGTCAATGTGCGGGTGGCAAGATGCATACGGCTTGCTGCTCACGTGTCAGAGGGGATGTGGGTTAGCTTCGATCTCCTTGGCCAGGGCAGGGATCGGCAGAGGCAGAGAGGAGGCGTGATGCAAAATTGGGCAATTGGACGCGCTAAAGGGGGAGAAAATAACCAATTATAAAATGTGCTACAATATGCAGACTCCAAATTACCCTCAAATGCCTCTTTTTCACTACACAGTGTCCTACAGTATGGTATGTTTTTAAATCCATGATCCTACAATAAGAGGTTGCTCCCATTGCCAAGTGACCCTTACTGTCCCTTTGTACCAGAGCTATATTTGGTTACCGTACCTGACCTAGAACAAAGTGTCCCAAAGCTGGGTTTATGGGTGAGGTGAGAAACATTGCAGACCACTGACTGGCCATACAAAAACCACGGTAGGACACATCATCCTGTGTTGTACTAAGTTTGGTGGAGAATGTCGTTACAGCCCCACATTCCGTCCTTCTGCTGTCATGAGTACCCTCGTGATTTATAGAATGTACATTAGCACATGATGGTACAACAGACATCCCAAGTTGCAAAAACTCATTTCAGGGAGGTACCCCCAAGCCCCCAAATAGTGTAAAAGATAATAGATTTATGTTCCCTACATAGTGCACTAGATTGTATATTAGAAAAGAAGTTATGTTCCTTACTTGGTGCACTAGATAGTGTACTAGATAATAGACTTATGTTTCTTACATAATGCTTTAGGTAGTGTAATGGTTAACAGATTTAGGTTTCCTACATAGTGCACTAAATTGTATATCAGATAAAGGATTTATGTTCCCCACATAGTGCACTAGATAGTATTTTAGATATGAATTTATGTTCCCTACGTAGTGCACTAGATAGTGAATTAGACAATTGGTTTATGTTCCCTACACAGTGCACTAGATTGTATATTAGATAACGCATTCATGTTCATTACAAAGTGCACTAGAAAGTATAACTAGATGATGATTTGTGTTCCTTACATAGTGCACTAGATAGTGTGTTACATTATTAATTATGTTCCCTACATAGGCACTAGATTGTATATTTGATCAGAGAATTATGTTCCCAACTTAGTGCACTAGACAGTATATTAGACAATTGATTTATGTTCCCTACGTAGTGCACTAGATTGTAGATCAGATAACGGATTTAATACACGATGGGAAAAAAAAAAGTCTGTGTCGCCTGCGTGTGTGTGTGTATACGAATGTCCTTATTTGTCATGCCAATAAAGCGTCTTTTGAGTTTGTGTGTGTGTGTGTGTCGCTCTTGGCCGCTCGTTCTAGATTCCGGGAGATTTTATCTGACCTGCGGGCATCAGGGAGCCGCTCTGTATATGCGGGAGACTCCCGGAACTTCCGGGAGACTTGGGAATGTCTGGTACAAATAGTTCTGAATTTGAATGCAGACCTTATTGTACTGGCCTAACAGGCACTTAATGCAATGTATATTTGCACTATTTGTTCTAGGCTGAAGAGAGCTTCGACCATCCAAGATTGTCCATTACCAAGAGAGGATGTTATTCTGCTCTCTGGGTTGATGGAGTAGCCTTCATTTGCTTTGTGTCATTCAATAAGATGTTCAATAAATGTTCTCCATTAGCTCGCTTACACGCCTAAACGTTAATGTTACCTGATTAATGAAGTCAGCCTGTACAACCTATTCAATTGTAAGAACATACTGGATAGCGTAAGACACAACATTAAAACCACCTCCTTGTTTCTACACTCACTGTCCATTTTATCAGCTCCACTTACCATATAGAAGCACTTTGTAGTTCTACAATTACTGACTGTAGTCCATCTGTTTCTCTGCATGCTTTGTTAGCCCCCTTTCACCATGTTCTTCAATGGTCAGGACTCCTCCAGGACCACTACAGAGCAGGTATTATTTGAGTAGTGGGTCATTCTCAGCACTGTGCGTTAGTGTGTGTTGTGCTGGTATGAGTGGATCAGACACAGCAATGCTGATGGACTTTTTAAACACCTTACTGTCAGTGCTAGACTGAGAATAGTCCACCAATCAAAAATATCCAGCCAACAGAAGGTCTAGAAGATGACTAACTCAAACAGCAGCAATAGATGAGCGATCGTCTCCGACTTTACATCTACAAGGTGGACCAACTAGGTAGGAGTGTCTAATAGAGTGGACAGTGGAGTGGACACGGTATTAAAAACTCCAGCAGCGCTGCTGTGTTTGATCCACTCATACCAGCACAACACACAGTGTCACTGCAGTGCTGAGAATCATGTCCCAACTTTTTTGGAGTGCGTTGCAGGCATCAAATTTGAAATGTGCTTATTTAACAAAATACAATGAAGGTGAGAATTAACGAATCAGGTTCTTCTTTTTATTGCATTTTACAAAACGTCCCACCTTTTTTTGGAACAGGATTTGTCATTTAACACATGATCAGGACTACAATGTAATGGATCAAATTAAAACAGTTTACACAATAAATAAAACCAAAAACTGAAAGCAGGAGGACTGTTCCAGCATGCATGCAATAAGTTAAACAGCTATAAATGACATAAATAACAAAATGTTTGTTATTTTAACAGGTAACACTTGCTGTATACAGAGCAGAGAAGAAAAGCTTTATTTGGCTGGTATCTCATACCACCAACGTTTAAAACAGTAAGCTCATCATAGGGCGGCACACTGGCTGAGTGGGTAGCACTGTCGCCTCACAGCAAGAAGGTCCTGGGTTCGATCCCCAGGTGGGGCGGTCGGGGTCCTTTCTGTGCGGAGTTTGCATGTTCTCCCCGTGTCTGTGTGGGTATCCTCCGGGAGCTTGGCTTTCCTCCCACAGTCCAAAGACATGCAGTCAGGTTAACTGAAGACACTGAATTGCCCTATAGATGAATGTGTGTGTGTCTGCCCGTCTGACGCCCCGTCCAGGGTGTTATTGTGTGCCTTGCGCCCATTGAAAAAAGCTGGGATAGGATCCAGCATCCCTCCGCAACCCTGATTGGTTAAGTGAGTGAGTGAGTGAGTGAATTTAGTTGATACTGTTATTTGGGACACAGCATCTCAGTGACAAGGCACTGGACTAGTAACTGCAAGGTTGTTGGTTTAAGCCCTACCACTGACCTGCCATATTGCCACTGTTGGGCCCTTTATTAAGGCGTTTTAATGTATTTGGTCCCTATTGCAGGTTTTCTTCTTAATTATTAATTAATTGTCTTAGATTGTTGGGCTCAGAGCAAGTCACTGAGTAGTGTGCACTACATTGTGCACTGGTTGCTTATACCGTCAAGCAAGCTAAAAATTGGCACCCCAGTGACCCCATTTGCTGGTGCATGCTACTGTAGGACATAGCATCCAGTCCTCGATTACATAGATATTTGAACACCTCCTCATTTTGAGTTGGACATAAATAATGTGGCTTAAATTAGCGTACTGTGTCAGATAGGCAGTTAGGACGACTGGCTCTAGTGAACACACACACGAACACACAATGATTACAGAACAGACAGCATTAGATAATCATCACAACTCGTTACCATAATGAGGATGAATACAGTCCTTTGCATTGATGGACAGCTACTGAATTTGTAATTGGAGAGGATTCATTAGTCCAGCAAGCCAAATAAGACTTGCTGGAATTATGTATGTATGGTTTGTTGATTTACACTTTGGTTACATTCATGACAGGACAGGTAGATACAGGTTACACATGATTCATCAGTTCAAATCATTCATAACAATGTTGAGGTCAGGAGACAGTCTAGGCCAGTGTTTCCCAAAACTTTTTGAGCCACGGCACATAGTTCACATTAAAAAAATCACAAGGCACACCACCAAGAAGTTGTACTGCCCTCTATTGGAAGAGAATGTAATTGTTCTGCCTGTAACTACACGCCGCAGTACCACTCAGGTGAAATTGGATAATCTTCCACGGCACACCTGATGATTTCTCATGGCACATTTATGTGCTGCGGCACAGTGGTTGGGAAACACTGGTCTAGGCTAAGGAACTTGTTCTAAGACTCTTACTTAGAAAATGGTGTTTGACCAAGGGTGTCCACATTTTACTGGGATGCCCACGCTAGCCAGTTCTCTTTAAACTACACTTCATAGTAATTATACACTATATTGCCAAAAGTATTCACTCACCCATGTAAATCATTGAATTCAGGTGTTCCAATCACTTCCATGGCCACAGTTGTATAAAACCAAGCACCTAGGCATGCAGGCTGCTTCTACTGAATACTACAGACCTCCAAACTTCACGTGGCCTTCAGATTAGCTCAAGAACAGCACGTAGAGAGCTTCATGGAATGGGTTTCCATGGCCCAGCAGCTGCATCCAAGCCTTACATCACCAAGCGCAATGCAAAGCGTCGGATGCAGTGGTGTAAAGCACGCCGCTACTGGACTCTGGAGCAGTGGAGACGTGTTCTCTGGCATGACGAATCACGCTTCTCTGTCTGGCAATCCGACGGATGAGTCTGGGTTTGGCGGTTGCCAGGAGAACGGTACTTGTCTGACTGCATTGTGCCAAGTGTAAAGTTTGGTGGAGGGGGGATTATGGTGTGGGGTTGTTTTTCAGGAGTTGGGCTCGACCCCTTAGTTCCAGTGAAAGGAACTCTTAATGCTTCAGCATACCAAGAGATTTTGGACCATTTTATGCTTCCCTTCCTGTTCCAACATGACTGCGCACCAGTGCACAAAGCAAGCTCAATAAAGACATGGATGAGCGAGTTTGGTGTGGAAGAACTTGACTGGCCTGCACAGAGTCCTGACCACAACCAGATAGAACACCTTTGGGATGAATTAGAGCGAAGACTGTGAGCCAGGCCTTCTCGTCCAACATCAGTGTCTGACCTCACAAACACGCTTCTGGAAGAATGGTCAAAAATTTCCATAAACACACTCCTAAACCTCGTGGAAAGCCTTCCCAGAAGAGTTGAAGCTGTTATGTTAAGGGTGGGCCGACATCATATTAAACCCTATGGATTAAGAATGGGATGTCAGCCAAGTTCATATGTGTGTGAAGGCAGATGAGCGAATACTTTTGGCAATATACAGTGGGGCCAAAAAGTATTTAGTCAGCCACTGATTGTGCAAGTTCTCCTACTTAGAAAGATGAGAGAGGTCTGTAATTTTCATCATAGGTACACTTCAACTATGAGAGACAAAATGAGAAGAAAAAAAATCAAGGAAATCACATTGTAGGATTTTTAAAGAATTTATTTGTAAATTGTGGTGGAAAATAAGTATTTGGTCAGTAACAAAAGTTCAACTCAATACTTTGTAACATAACCTTTGTTGACAATGACAGAGGTCAAACGTTTCCTGTAAGTCTTCACCAGGTTTGCACACACTGTAGCTGGTATTTTGGCCCATTCCTCCATGCAGGGCTGTCGCTGGGCAACACGGACTTCAACTCCCTCCACAAATTTTCTATGTGGTTGAGGTCTGGAGACTGGCTAGGCCATTCCAGGACCTTGAAATGCTTTTTACGTAAGGCAAGGCAAGGCAAGTTTATTTGTATAGCACCTTTCATACACAGTGGCAATTCAAAGTGCTTTACATAAGGAAAAATTAAAAATTAAAAGCATTAAAACATTCCTGAGATCTAGAACCTCAGAAAGACTTCTTGCAAACGTAGCCACTTCTTCGTTGCCCGAGCGGTGTGTTTGGGATCATTGTCATGCTGGAAGACCCAGCCACGTTCCATCTTCAATGCTCTCACTGATGAAAGGAGGTTTTGGCTTAAAATCTCACGATACATGGCCCCGTTAATTCTTCCCTTAACAGTCGTCCTGTCCCCTTTGCAGAAAAACAGCCCCAAAGCATGATGTTTCCACCCCCATGCTTCACAGTAGGTATGGTGTTCTTGGGATGCAACTCAGCATTCTTCTTCCTCCAAACACGACGAGTTGAGTTTTTACCAAAAAGTTCCATTTTGGTTTCATCTGACCACATGATATTCTCCCAGTCCTCTTCTGGATCATCCATATGCTCTCTGGCAAACTTCAGACGGGCCTGGACATGTACTGGCTTAAGCAGGGGGACACGCCTGGCACTGCAGGATTTGAGTCCCTCTCGGCGTAGTGTGTTACTGATGGTAGCCTTTGTTACTTTGGTCCCAGCTTTCTGCAGGTCATTCATCAGGTCCCTCCGTGTAGTTCTGGGATTTTTGCTCACCGTTCTCATGATCATTTTGACCCCACGGGATGAGATCTTGCGTGGGGCCCCAGATCGAGGGAGATTATCAATGGTCTTGTATGTCTTCCATTTTCTTACAATTGCTCCCACAGTTGATTTATTCACACCAACCTGCTTGCCTATTGTAGATTCACTCTTCCCAGCCTGGTGCAGGTCTACAATTTTCTTCCTGGTGTCCTTCGACAGCTCTTTGGTCTTGGCCATGGTTGAGTTTGGAGTCTGACTGTTTGAGGCTGTGGACAGGTGTCTTTTATACAGATAACGAGGTCAAACAGGTGCCATTAATACAGGTAACGAGTGGAGGACAGAAGAGCTTCTTAAAGATACAGGTCTGTGAGAGCCAGAAATCTTGCTTGTTTGTGGGTGACCAAATACTTATTTTCCACCATAATTTACAAATAAATTCTTTAAAAATCCTACAATGTGATTTCCTGGATTTTTTTTTCTCATTTTGTCTCTCATAGTTAAAGTGTACCTATGATGAAAATTACAGACCTCTCTCATCTTTCTAAGTAGGAGAACTTGCACAATCAGTGGCTGACTAAATACTTTTTGGCCCCACTGTAGTGTACATTAATCACTACACCTGGAGGCATCGCTCTAAAACGATATCAGTGGAATGGCAGGTTTCTTGAGTTTTTGTTAGTCATGTTAGGTGGTTGATCTCAGCTTAGAATTGAGGGACATGTCTCTGATTGTCCTTGATTGGCCTAGCCAAAGCCCAGACTTTGTATCTGTCATGAAGGATGGGATAAACTACCTAACAATGCTATGTAGAAGTCGCTTCGGAAGCAATTGAACTGCAGGTCTTCTTGGATATGCACCTTCATGCTTTGCACATCTGGATTTAGGCAAATTAATGGTCTGAATATGTTCATCAATAAAATCTTAATACTTATAGTTTTCATTTCATTATGATTGATAGGTTAAAATAGGGAAATCCATTAAAATAAAATCTTCAACACAATAAAGTGTGCAACAAGTCAATAGGTTGGCAACAACAGTGCTGTGTAGCTCTATCAGCACAAACCATGTGAGGTAGACCAGGGTCCATCCTGCTAGCTATTCAAAGGGAAAGAAGATAAACTGCGATACTCTAGGCATAAACCTACTACTACAGAAGCACCATGAGGTCAAACAAGACAGCGAAATCAGTCTGAATCCCAACGCCAAGGGAGCCTGTCAACGCTCAGATCAAAAGATGAGCAGACATACCTATCATGGTTTTACCATGACCGGTCATCTTGACACTTCTGTGCATTTCAGCATTAGTCAATAAATGTCCAGTTTTGATTTCCAGTCTGATCTCTTCCCCAGTAACATTCATGACAGACCTCCTTTACAGCTCCGTGTCATCCTCCTCGTCCTCCTCCCCGTCTTCCTGTTGTGGAAGGAGTCTGTAGTGATCCACGGCCACGTGCAGAAAGTTAGCTAGGGGCTGGCTAGCGTCCTCATCCAGTGAGGGGTGGTGGTTGTTGAGTTCGGGTTCGGCGGAATTGCATTTGGAGTATCTTTCTCTGTGGTGCTCGCTCATGCCCTCTGTCTCTGATGGGTCACGCTTACGGGTTAACAAGGAGTGAACAACTCCGATAGGCACTGGGAGAGAGGCGACGATAATGAGTAAAGAAAGCATTGCCAACGCCCAGCCTGGGTACTCCAAGGCATTTTCGGATCCCTTAGGACAAAAGAAAGAATCAAAACGAATGGATTAAGTCGGGTAAATTTAGTGGGTATATATACACCAAGCAGTTTATTAGGTACATCTATCTGCTACATACATTAATTGCTTATTTTTAGGGATGCATCGATACAATTTTTTCCCAACCGAGTACAAGTACATGTATTTTTGTACTTGCTGATACCGATACCAATACCTATTTAGAATGATGGAGTTAATGAGTTGGAGGTTAATAAATATTTTTGCAATGTTGGTGTTTTGTTGTTATGTTTTGTAGAGAACGATCAGGTCAGAAATACTGTAAAACGTGTGTGTGTGCCGGTGTATTCTGATATAAACTATATTATCCCCCTGTCCCACCTGTTTACACTCCTCTCCTGCGTTTCCCCTCACACCGTATCCTGCGTTCTCATTGGCTGTTCGACATAGCACTCATTCCCAGTCGCACATCTCAGATCAGATATCTGACGTGCTAGAAAACTCGAGCCGGTCGGATCGAGTTGTTGGATAGTTCACACTTAGCGATCGAGAGCCGAGTTTTGAACGCCGAGTTGCTCCCGAGCCGGCAAATCTAGCGCCGACCAGTCGCCGAGCGAAAATCAGGGCAAAAATCGTGTAGTGTGAACCAGGCATAACGCAGCAACGTGCACTAGGCACACGGTATCGGATGTTTAGTATCGGAGCCTCGTTTGCGAGTACGAGTACAAGTTAACGAGCGCGGTATCGGGCAAATACCCGATACCAGTATCGGTACTCATGCATCTCTACTTAATTTAGAAGCTAAGTGTAGGTGTACAGTTACTGACTTGCCTGTTACTTATCTGATGCTTTGTACACCTTGTCACCACCCTGTCCCGCATTTTGTAATAAAGAAAGTATCCTCACATAAATACATTTGGCTGGAAAATGAATAGCGCCAGTGCCCTCTGCTGTTTAAGTGAATATCGAATTATTATACATGTAAAGTGATTTGAATCATTACACATGTGAATCGATTTTTAACTGTCTTGTGGTGTATCGTTACATCCCTGTTCAACAGCGTTGAGCAACTGTTTTTTTTTAACCAGCCATTGGTTGACCCAAGTCAAGCTTGTCAACCATAAACCAACATGAAAATTGTCTGAAAATCTAGTCCCCGTCCCCCATACTGAACCCCATTTACAAGCCCCGGAAGCGTATGATATAAAAGTGTGGCATTGCAGTGGGGTTATATTACAAGGCTTCTTGGCCTTTGAGCTTTAGCCATCACATTTTTCAAAATGTGGCCCATTCTGCATCCTTAATGGAAAACCAACCAGTGCTGTGAACCTCTTTCAACTTGAGGTGAACAATTGATAACCCAGTTGGTGGCAGGGATGCAGCACCGTACTAGGTTGCCCAATGACAGACTATGCCATTGAGTTTCATACTCAGGTGGCTGGGAATGGTTGGAACTCAGGGATGCTAATGTCCCTTTTCCGACTGTCCAAAGAGCTCAAGAACAAACTAACAACCTAAGACCCATTGTGTTCCATAGAGACCTTGTATGACCTGGCCATACAGCTAGATAAGCACCTTCGTGAGTTGCAGAAAGATTGTAAAGCTAGAGCGAAAGCTTCCCTGTGCCAACACATGACTTTTCCTGACTATCCACTGCTTCTTCCATGTCCACTGACGCATGTCTCTCATCCACCCATGAAGGGGAACCTGTGATGGAACAGAACTGTTCACCTTAAACATTAGAGATCATTCCCATGACACCAATTCTATGGGGGCACCATCATAAGAAAACACTGAGGGCTATTGTAGACTCCAGGGCTGTGGGTAAATGTATTGACACCAAACACGAGCACCCAGTGCCTGCTTCTGCCATCAATGGCTGGTCTCTTGTTTCTCAGGTGGTACATACTGGCCAGCATGTGATATCATGAGACGTCATTGCTAATAAGGCTCCAGAGATTCAGCTATTTCTGTTTCCTTAGCTACAATGCCATGACCATTACATTTATTGGTTGGGTTGTTCGGTGTCAGACTGGGTGCTTATGGTCCGCCTAAACCTCTTGCAGGGGTTTATGACCGTGCTATCAACCTGGTAACAGGTACTACTTCCACAGAGACCAGGTCTTCTCTTATTCTGGACCAGAACAAGCAGCAGGGGATGAGTATATCTGGCATACAGTGTATCACAAAAGTGAGTACACCCTTCACATTTCTGCAGATATTTAAGTATATCTTTTCATGGGACAACACTGACAAAATGACACTTTGACACAATGAAAAGTAGTCTGTGTGCAGCTTATATAACAGTGTAAATTTATTCTTCCCTCAAAATAACTCAATATACAGCCATTAATGTCTAAACCACCGGCAACAAAAGTGAGTACACCCCTAAATGTCCAAATTGAGCACTGCTTGTCATTTTCCCTCCAAAATGTCATGTGACTCGTTAGTGTTACTAGGTCTCAGGTGTGCATAGGGAGCAGGTGTGTTCAATTTAGTAGTACAGCTCTCACACTCTCTCATACTGGTCACTGAAAGTTCCAACATGGCACCTCATGGCAAAGAACTCTCTGAGGATCTTAAAAGACGAATTGTTGCGCTACATGAAGATGGCCAAGGCTACAAGAAGATTGCCAACACCCTGAAACTGAGCTGCAGCACAGTGGCCAAGATCATCCAGCGTTTTAAAAGAGCAGGGTCCACTCAGAACAGACCTCGTGTTGGTCGTCCAAAGAAGCTGAGTGCACGTGCTCAGCGTCACATCCAACTGCTGTCTTTGAAATATAGGCGCAGGAGTGCTGTCAGCATTGCTGCAGAGATTGAAAAGGTGGGGGGTCAGCCTGTCAGTGCTCAGACCATACGCCGCACACTACATCAAATTGGTCTGCATGGCTGTCACCCCAGAAGGAAGACTCTTCTGAAGTCTCTACACAAGAAAGCCCGCAAACAGTTTGCTGAAGACATGTCAACAAAGGACATGGATTACTGAAACCATGTCCTATGGTCTGATGAGACCAAGATTAATTTGTTTGGTTCAGATGGTCTCAAGCATGTGTGGCGGCAATCAGGTGAGGAGTACAAAGATAAGTGTGTCATGCCTACAGTCAAGCATGGTGGTGGGAATGCCATGGTCTGGGGCTGCATGAGTGCAGCAGGTGTTGGGGAGTTACATTTCATTGAGGGACACATGAACTCCAATATGTACTGTGAAATACTGAAGCAGAGCATGATCCCCTCCCTCCGGAAACTGGGTCGCAGGGCAGTGTTCCAGCATGATAATGACCCCAAACACACCTCTAAGACGACCACTGCTTTATTGAAGAGGCTGAGGGTAAAGGTGATGGACTGGCCAAGCATGTCTCCAGACCTAAACCCAATAGAACATCTTTGGGGCATCCTCAAGCGGAAGGTGGAGGAGCGCAAAGTCTCGAATATCCGCCAGCTCCGTGATGTCGTCATGGAAAAGCATTCCAGTGGCAACCTGTGAAGCTCTGGTAAACTCCATGCCCAGGAGAGTTAAGGCAGTTCTGGGAAATAATGGTGGCCACACAAAATATTGACACTTCAGGAACTTTCACTAAGGGGTGTACTCACTTTTGTTGCCGGTGGTTTAGACATTAATGGCTGTATATTGAGTTATTTTGAGGGAAGAATAAATTTACACTGTTATATAAGCTGCACACAGACTACTTTTCATTGTGTCAAAGTGTCATTTTGTCAGTGTTGTCCCATGAAAAGATATACTTAAATATCTGCAGAAATGTGAGGGGTGTACTCACTTTTGTGATACACTGTATGTCTATATTTGACAGAAATAAGGATGGGACCTTGTTCCCCTGCATTGACTTCCAGGTCTCTTCAAGGAAGGCAACCCATTTACCCTCATGAACCGGGCTTTCGAGTCACTGCAGCTGACCATTAGCTCTGATCCATGTAAGTTAGGGGGGATCGCAACGCTGCCTCATGTAGGTGTCTAATGTCTGACCAATATCTGTGTCTACTATGAAGTTTCCAAAATATATCATCGCAATTGACCAATTAAACACTTAGCACATGTAATGTTAGTTGTGTTTATTACCGTGGTGTGGTTCCATGCCGTGTAGGTGGGCCATTTGAAGAACATGCGTATCAGACTAGCAGTCAGGAGACCCACCATAGCCAGCAGACACACATACTTCCACATGTACTTGTAGATCACTGGGGGGCGCCATTTCAACATCACCTCCACGTCATCCAAAAACCTGTCAGCCATAATGTGTGCAGTTAGGATCACAAAAAATGTGTATTTAAGTATAAATACAGCCGGAGAAGTACAACAGACTCACCGATCAGCACCGTAGATCCACGCCACACTGACTGTCTCGAAGATGACGACGATCATTAGGGGCAGAGTGGCGGAATAATCATCGAACATGGTCACGAAGTAGTTGCCGCTCCGCTGAGTGAAGAGCAGTCCGATCAGGAAGCCTAGGACGCAGCTTACCACTGTAACATTGATAAATAAGATTTTATCAGCTCCACTTACCACATAGAAGCACTTTGTAGTTCTACAATTACTGACTGTAGTCCATCTATTTCTCTACATACTTTTTTAGCCTGTTTTCATCCTGTTTTTTAATGGTCAGGACCCACACAGGACCACTACAGAGCAGGTATTATTTAGGTGGTGGATCATTCTCAGCACTGCAGTGACACTGACATGGTGGTGGTGTGTTAGTGTGTGTTGTGCTGGTATGAGTGGATCAGGCACAGCAGCGCTACTGGAGTTTGTTTTAATACCGTGTCCACTCACTGTCCACTCTATTAGACACTCCTACCTAGTTGGTCCACCTTGTAGATGTAAAGTCAGAGACGGTCGCTCATCTATTGCTGCTGTTTAAGTTGGTCAGCTTCGAGACCTTCATCAGTGGTCACAGGACGCTGCCCACGGGGCACTGTTGGCTAGATATTTTTGGTTGGTGGACTATTCTCAGTCCAGTAGTGACAGTGAGGTGTTTAAAAACTCCATCAGCGCTGCTGTGTCTGATCCACTCATACCAGCACAACACACACTAACACACCACCACCATGTCAGTGTCACTGCAGTGCTGAGAATCATCCACCACCCAAATAATACCTGCTCTGTAGTGGTCCTGGAAGAGTCCTGACCATTGAAGAACAGCATGAAAGGGGGCTAACAAAGCATGCAGAGAAATAGATGGACTACAGTCAGTAATTGTATGGGTGATGGCTGATTGGAAATATGAATCAAATATGAATCTTAGAGCATCACTCAAGCACAGCATCTTTGTACCTGTAAGTATCGTTTTGTGGCGACCCAGCAGTTTAAAGTTGTCCATGAGGGGGGTGAGGATACCCTGCATGGTGCCGAACATGGTGGACAGGCCGAGGTTCAGCAGCATGAGGAAAAACAGCGCCGACCAAAACGGGCTGGCTGGAAACGATGCCATGGCTTCCGTGAATGCTATGAATGCTAGACCGGTCCCTTCCACTCCCTGGATAAGAGAAACAAAAGTTGAACAGTAAGGCTGTTGTAGATTATTAAATGATACAGAGCATACAAGCAGTCTTAAAGAACTCATGGTAGACTGGTGTTGGAAGACTTGTTTGATGCCGCCACCACCACGTTTCACAGTAGGGATGATATTATGGTAATATGCAGTGCCTGTTTTTCACCAGTGCTTCCAGACTGGGTGCCTACATGGACACAGTGATGGGCTCGTCCGTTGGGTTTGATGTAAGAGGGGATTCCTTTTGAGGCAGTTATGACCTCTGCTGGCACGATCAGACGGGGGATAATGGAGATCAGTGCGTGACTGTCCATATGCGATACTAGGTGCCTACTGCACACGTATGTTAGTCAGTTGGATTGGTGGTCAGTATCAATAGAGAGGAAGCGAAATACAATCAGGTAATTGGATACGACTAAATTAGGAGGAAAAAAATTTAACTGCAGACCCCCTAAAAAGGCACATCACGTCTTTGTACCTTGTTCATTTCTCTCTCTACGTTACAGTCAGTGACGTTTGGCCCCAGCAGGCTTCCATAATGTCTGTACCACTCCCTGTAGTCCTGCAGATCCACAGATTTCGGGTCAGACATGTTGAACCACGGCCACCAGTGATCAGCCGAACCCGACGCCGCCATCTCGGCCATTTTACCCACGTTCCTGCACAAAACAATGTCAGTAAGTCATGCTACCAACAACAACACACACACACACACACGCCCTCACGTGCACTTACGTCACTACACACTTCAGAGCAATGCCCTTGGCCCGGAAGCCGAGGACGGCAAAGACGACGAGCGAGGCGAGCACCGAGGTCGTGAAGTTGATGGCGGAAACCATGAGGGCGTCGCGGTGGCAGTTGTTGTTCACGGGGTTGTAAGACGAGTAAGCGATCACGGAGCCGTAGCCCAAACCGAGAGCGAAGAAAACCTGGGTGGCGGCTTGTCGCCATACCTGGACCTCTCCCCAGATCTCTATCTGAGACATAGACAGAATTAGTTGTATGTCTTTATTTATAGAGCAGCTACGTTATCTGGTATGTGGAAGGTCTTCTGCTATACACTGCTTTACTTCTGTGTTTAATCGCTACTCACTTTAGGGAAAATCAGGTAGGAAAGTCCGTCCATGGCTCCATCCAACATCAGTCCTCTAATCAGAAAGCAGAAGAGAACAGCATATGGGAAAACTGAGGAGAAGTACATTACCTGGAAAAAGAAAGTACGAATTATAAATTGTACTGTATGTTTGACCGCTCATTTTTCATTTCTAATTAAGCCACAAAACGAACAAGTTTATATACAGTACAGATCTTAGTAATGCCAAGTTCACACTACACGATCTTTGGCCAGATTTCGCTCGGCGACTGGTCGGCGCTAGATTTGTCGGCTCGGGAGCAACTCGGCGTTCACTCTACGATCGAAACTCGGCACTCAGTCGCTATGTGTGAACTATCCAACAACTCGATCCGACCGGCTCGCCGAGCGCTCGGCGACCGGATTGAGATATCTAGCACGTCAGATATCTGATCTCAGTTGCACGTCTGGCAATAAGTGCTCTGTCGAACAGCCAATGAGAACGCAAGATACGGTGTGAGGGGAAACGCAGGAGAGGAGTGTAAACAGGTGGGACAGGGGTGTAATATAGTTTATATCAGAATACACCGGAACACACACACGTCTTACAGTATTTCTGACTTGATCGTTCTCTACAAAACATAACACCAACGTTGCATTGCAAAAATATTAATTAACCTCCAACTCACAACAGAACAATCCATACTGTTCGTGTTGCCAAATCCACTCAGATTCATTTATTTTTCCTCCTTGATTTTACGCTGCACATCAGCGCACAAACACTTTGATCACTCGCTACTTGTTGACGTGCATTTATGGACGTGGTATCATTAAACCCCTCGTCACTTCTCGCGTTTGTTTTCGTGACAAAACGTAGTTTGGGAGACCAGAGAAGCTCGCCTGTGAATCCAGTTGGTGATAGGTCGTGTAGTGTGAGACCCCCTATCGACGATCAGTCGTGTAGTGTGAAATATACACCGCCTGAAAACTCCCGAGTGCAAAACATTCAGTCGTGTAGTGTGAACTGTACAGCGACCCGACAAATCAGAAAGTCGTGTAGTGTGAACTGGGCATAAGAGATTCCTAAGTTAAGGATGTCACTTGTAGCCATTTCCAACCAACTTCAGGAAGATTTTTTTGTACAGACAGTCTGTACCAAGGCTGTAGTCATTAACTGGGCTTTAAAACACAGCATTATGCACTTGGGTTGTGGTGGTGTCATTTAAATTTTGAGACCTAAAAATGAGGTTAATGACCAAAAGATTTTGAGAAAGCCTGAAAAGAACAGCCAACAACAAGATAAATGGATACAATTAGAGGAATAAAAACAAGTCATTAAGAATCCTCAAGACCCTGAAGACAGAATGTTCTGGAAAAACACTCTGCATTTGGTCGCTAAGACTCACAAAAACAGACCCACACAAGGCAGATGCCATGCCCCCACTGGAAAAAACTCAAGCCACACCCTGGTGTGTGTGTGGTTCCTGTGACACTTACAAACATGAACGCCGACAAAAAACACAAGAAATCTGACACACCACCGTTTACGAGCTGTGCTTTCGAAGAGCAGAACTAACAAACAGAAAATTAAGTCACAAACAGGGTCACCTTAAAAGCGTTCGTAAACCTTTGACCTCAACTGTATACACCGATCAGCCATAACATTAAAACCACCTCCTTGTTTCTACACTCACTGTCCATTTTATCATCTCCACATACCAGATAGAAGCACTTTGTAGTTCTACAATTACTGACTGTAGTCCATCTGTTTCTCTACATACTTTTTAGCCCCCTTTCATGCTGTTCTTCAATGGTCAGGACCACCACAGAGTAGGTATTATTTGAATGGTGGATCATTCTCAGCACTGCATTGACACTGACATGGTGGTGGTGTGTTAGTGTGTGTTGTGCTGGTATAAGTGGATCAGACACAGCAGCGCTGATGGAGTTTTTAAACACCTCACTGTCCCTGCTGGACTAATAATAGTCCACCAACCAAGGCAGCGTCCTGACCACTGATGAAGGTCTAGAAGATGACCAACTCAAACAACAGCAATAGCAATAAATTAGCGATCGTCTCTGACTTTATATCTACAAGGTGGACCAACTAGGTAGGAGTGTCTAATAGAGTGGACAGTGAGTGGACACGGTATTTAAAAACTCCAGCAGCACTGCTGTGTCTGATCCACTCATACCAGCACCATGTCAGTGTAATTGCAGTACTGAGAATGATCCACCACCTAAATAAAACCTGCTCTGTAGTGGTCCTGTGGGGGTCCTGACCATTGAGGAACAGGGTGAAAGCAGGCTAAAAAAGTATGTAAGTATGTAGGGAAACAGATGGACTACAGTCAGTAATTGTAGAACTACAAAGTGCTTCTATATGGTAAGTGGAGCTGATAAAAAGGACAGCATGTGTAGAAACAAGAAAGGTGGTTTTAATGTTATGGTTGATCAGTGTATATGTATATTGGACTAAATTCAAATCTTAATTACTTGTGTTATATTACTGGTAATAATGCAGTGTACATAATGTACTGCACAATCCAAGGACACGGGTCTGATGTTTGATCATGCAAAATTTGGTTGACATGATCGAATCAGTGTGTGTGCGTGCATGTGTGTGTGTGTTTACTTTTCATCAGCTGGCTGTAATACAAGCATGTTGACACTAGATAATCCAAGGGCAGAAGCATAAAGGTGTTTTACATGTGATAACTGTAAACAGACGAATGAGTCGGTATGTGTGTGTGT